>NC_088931.1:15545000-15635000 GCF_038396675.1 Hydra vulgaris
TTCCACGTAAAGAAATACTCTCTGCGATCGAATACCGAATAGCATCAATAACTCGTATTAAGTATTGATGTAGTTCTCTCCGCTTCTTTACGTTTTTTGCTCAGATGTCTCATAGTTTCAATATTTAATATTTTATCAATTGTGGAGTCTGATAATGCATATGAGCCATAGCTTCTGCACATGAGTCATAGCTTCTGCACATGAGCCATAGCTTCTGCAGCATTTCGATGGTTTTTCTGGGTGCAATGCTTTGTTATGATGCGACTTAAGTTTGACCAGTTATCAAACCCATCACATAAAGAATTTATGTCCTCTCTTGGTCCAAAGCATAAACAAACAGTGCAAAAAAGTTTGTTTAGTGATAGAGAATAGGTTAGCCATGACCTTTTCTGCGCAACTTCAATGTCATTAACTTTAACTGATTCAGTTTAATACTTAGATAACCTTGAATGGTTTGTTGGCTGATTTGGCCCTAATACAATAAATTGCTTTTTATCAATCATCTTTGCATTTTGCAGTTCTAGGAATTTAGCTGGATCATTTTCATTGACATTTACAACGTTGTCTGGTTGCTTCTGAATAATTTTTTCCGCTAGAGTTAGGTCCAACGCTGCAGTTACAGGCACTTCATAATTACCCATTTCTACAGTCACTCTCTCAGTTTCAGCATGGTTTCGGTTTCTGAATGTATCTGAATATTGTAGTTCTGCTCCTTTATCTGCTGCAGTTATGTCATCTTGAGTATTGTCTGTGTCTTGTATAGATGGTTGGTCACTAATCTCTGTTATTGGCCCTGTTTTAATAATAGGCTTACTTATGATATTCACAATGGATGTTGATACTAATTCTACATTCTCTGTTGCTGTAAAGGATGTCCCAGCTTTTCTTTTTATTTGTGGCACTTGCACTGACACGAGACCTGCCGTTAACTTTAATTGTTTTGGATCATTACCAGCTGCTTTCAATTCATGTTGTCGTTTTTGAGCTTTTTTTTCAGCACCAGATTTGTATTTCCATGTTGCCTCTTTCTTTTTTTTCTCCTTCATTTCACCTGAAACACAAATAAATATAAAATTAAAAATATGTCCTATGATAGAATCCAGTGCATTGGTTTCTTTCGTTTGAGTTAGGGGAGAGTTGCCGAAATTGGAACAGCTCCTTAATTAGAACACTTAGCTTTATTTAGAAACTGGAACTTATTCTACTTTCATGAATATTTTTTCTTGTAAAGAAAATAATTTTCTTTATTTTTTGAAACTTCTAGTATTTAAACTTAAAAACTGCACGTATGTGAATAAAGTTACTTTTTTTTAAAGAAAAAAATTTTTGCGATCTAATTTTATCGTTGCATTTAAACGATTACATAAGCTTAACGAGTATGAAATGATTTTTCACAAAATTTTTTTCATAGTCTAAAGTCTTGCATAGTCTAAGGATATAAAGTTGATTGTAAACATCGTATACTTTAATTAACAAATCATTTTATCTTTTAGAAAAAAATAAAATGTAAAAGTTTTACAAAAGTTATACATTTCTATTTAACGGATAAACTTGTAAGTCAACATAAAGTATATACCCAGCATAAGTTTTTTACTGTATATAGAAGTTAATATATAAAGTTGCAAACTTTATATAGTTTATATAGATTTTGATTTATATAGTTAATGATTAACTAAACAAAAATGATGAAAAATAATGATTATATAATGAGTATATAATTAACTTAATCATATATGAATAACAAATAAATATATGAAAAAATAAGCCTGTAATACGATTATAAAACTCTCCTTATGTATTTTCATAGTAATTTGCTTTTATTTTAGATGCAAACACCACGAAAATATGGAAAATGGAAAGTAGAAAACTTGAAAAAGGCTGTTAAAGCAATAAAACAAGGAGAAATCAGCTTAAATGAAGCCGCTTATGAATTTTGTATTCCAAAAGCAACTTTGTCAAGGCATATAAATGAAAAAAACAAAGTTGCTGTTGCAAACGTGAAATTTCATGGTCGACTTACCACCTTACCTAATGAAATTGAAACAGAACTAGCTGATCACTGTTTATTATTAGAATCGATGTACTTTGGATTAAGGATTGATGATCTTCGTTGTCTAGCATTTGATATTGTGGAAGCTAACAACATCACACATAATTTTAACAAACAAACACGAATGGCAGGAAAAAAGTGGTATTATGCATTTATGCAAAGGCACCCACAACTGTCGCTTCGTGGGCCTGAATCAACATCAATTGCACGTGTACAAGGTTTTAATAAAGAACGAGTGCAATCTTTCTTTAATTTACTTTCAAAGTTATACATGGAAGAAAAGTTAACTCCAGACAGACTTTATAATATGGATGAAACTAGTTTATCAACAGTACAAGATGGTCAGATAAAAATTATTAGTGCAAGGGGCAAAAAACGAGTTGGAATTATGACTAGTAGTGAACGAGGAAATTCAGTAACAGCTGTAGTTTGTGTATCTGCAGCAGGATTTTATGTTCCACCAATGTTAATATATAAACGCAAAAGAATGAAGCCAGAAATAACAAATGGTGCACCTCCAGGAACTGTATTTAGTACTCAAGAGAAAGGATGGATGTCAAATGAAGGTTTTTTAGATTGGCTCAATCATTTCATTAAAGTTGTTAAACCTTTAAAACAATTAAAAGTTTTGTTGATACTTGATGGTCATGTTACACATTCAAAAAATTTGGCAGCGATATATCTAGCACGAAATGCTGGAGTGCGTATGGTATCACTACCTCCCCATACTACACACAGACTGCAACCATTAGACGTTGCGTTCTTTGGACCACTTGGTACATACTATGATGAAGCTATGCGAAAATGGATGCGGTCACATATATCAAAACCAGTAACAACTTGGCAAGTTGCAGAATTATTTGGTGACGCATATAGTCAGGCAGCATCATTGAGAATTGCTATGAAAGGATTTCAGGCTAGTGGGTTGTGGCCTTTGGACATAAATGTATTCACTGATTCTGATTTTACAGCCTCTTCATTTACTGATGTTGGTCCTTCAAACAATCTTCAGTCATCTGAAAGTATAGATGGGATGACAAAACTATCTACAGATAAATCAAGTAAAAAAAAATTGAAATGTCATGTTTCAGTTTCAACTTTGTCTCTTTTGCCAGTGGTTTCACTTGAAGTAAAAAACAAAAAAAGAAGATCACGAACAACTCAGGCGGCTGATCTTACAAGCTCCCCATATAGACGTGCTCTAGAAATTACACCAAGAAATCAAAAGCACACACTAAATCAAATAGCTTCCAAACAAATTACTATAATTATAATTATCAAACATATATTAACCATATTTATCAATGCAAAGCAAATCAATTCATGCATTTTATATATTTATTGCTTTGAACTTTTCAATAAAAATTTTCTCTTTTTTCTGTTGATGGGATGGTTAATTTCATCAGATAAAAAGAAGACATTGTTTAATCGTTCGTCACTACAATGCTTGTTTTCGGTATTGTTTTCGTTTAGCAATACGTTTGCCTCTACCTCCTTCTGTTTCAGCCGCCCTTGCCTTAACATATCGTTCTCTTCGTTTTTTTAGCCGAGATGCTCGTTGTTCAGCTGATTCATTTGATCAAGCTCGAAATTTCCGTTCTCTTTCTCGAGCAAGATAAGCAAGTCAATCAACTTCGGTTTCCAGGTTTCTTTTTTATATTTAGCTTTCTTTTTTATATTTCTACGTTGATAAGAATTTTTTTTTTTACTTATTTACTTTTAAAACTTTAATTGTTATTTTTAACTACTATTTATAAGTAAAGTATTAAAGCATTACTTACTTTTTTACAGTATAAAATCTATTAATTTCAGGTCAACAATGTTTTTTGTTATTATTATTCAACAGCGATTTTATTTACTTACGCTAAACTAAGGTTGTCGTCTTTTGTAGGTTTTAATTACTTTTCTTAACGATTTCTTTTATTTAGGCTAAACTAAAGTTTAGCGTATTTTTTTTATTATTACCGCTGACCTAGTATTTATTTTGCGCGGACACCAAACAAAAAAGCGAACGTTAAATAAGTTATATAAGCAAGTTAAATAAAATGTTGTAAAAAATGCCCTGATAGAAACTTATAGAACTAAAATAATAGAATATTATTTTAGTTCTATAAGTTATAGAACTAAAATAATTCTTTAAGATTTAAGAGCCCAGTTACGTTTTGGGGGCCCAGTTTCCTGAGCCAGAATCAGGGCCCAGTACAAGTCCTCGTAACCTTCTACTGGGCCACCACGTCCCTGCTTAACCCTATGCAGCTATAATGAACCTCAACGTCTGACGCTCTAAATCATCTTATCATATACAAAATATACGCCTGGAGAAAAAAATGTTAATAAAATAAACTACCTTTTTTCCTCTCTTGATACAGTTGCCACATCATGAAATTACATTAAAATACATTATAAAATAGCAGTTTGCTCAGTATTACTCAAGATTAAACTTGGCGTTTTATCCAAATCTTTGAGTAAAACAATGTGCTTTTATGTGTGGATTTATGGACCTTACCATTAACTAAGACAAGAAAACACAATAAATAAATCACCATTTCATATTAAAAGTTTTTTTTTCAAGAAGAATATTTGGTTGTTGATAAAATAACACCAGATGGAATAAGTTTCCACCTTAGTTTTCTACTTAGGCTCAATACATATAATCAAATAAAACCTCTATAATTTCATTGAAAAAAGCTTTTGTCTCATTATAAATTTAGTGATTTTCTATACTAAAAGCCATAGTAAGGTTTCGTGATGTCATAAGTGTAAACCATTTATCAATAATTCAGTTATATCCAGCAGTTGTGAGTATAGAATCATCTTTTTTTATTTCCAATAAATTTTAATCCACAACTTACATTAAAATTTATTACAGTATAATACTCTTGATATTTTTGTTTTGTTAGAATGTTTTTTATCAAGATGCTAAACTTATAAGTAAACATATTTAGAATATCAACATGTGCAGTAATATTAATCTATAACTAGTGATAGAAGTATATGTATTTTTTGAATTCCAGCTGTAATTATGAAAGGTTTGTTACATGAGAAAGATGTTCTTATATTCTTCAATAAATGAAGCACATTTGCTAAAAAATCAATTGAACAACTTGAGTCACATGGATTTTTATTTAAACTGGAAAAAGTATAACTTTAAATGCAGCTTATGCTAAAAAATCTTCACATTGACTGATTATTTGCACCTTATAAACAGAACTCTACTTATAATAATATGTTACAGTTTATTTTCATCTTGTAGCTTGTAGCTATTCCTCTAAGCATAAAAACTAAAGAATGGTTGGCTTGGCCATAAATTATGGCCTTAACATTATAGTATAATGTTAAGGTAACCTAACAATTCCATAGTATAAGCTTCATATGTATCATTGTTACCACTTTCAGTTATTGACATGGCATCAGTAATTAAAGCGCATTCTTTTTCATGAATCTTTATTAGATTCACATCAGTTTTCATAAACTTTTACAAATACTTAACAAAAATTAAGTAGCAAGTTCACTCGCAGTTAGTTTTTTTTGGCAAAAACATGGCGTCAAAAGCCATCAAAATCCAACATCCAATCAAAAACGATCACACGTATGTCCGCTCTCTGAGTATATAGGCTCTCTAGGTATAGATATAGATTTTGCTTTACAATGGGAATAAGTAGGCATCAATACCCGTTGGTCATTCAGTGCATTTGAAGAAAACTTATGGTAATTGGCATTGAACTTGGATAAATTAAAGTACAAGGAATTCGAGTGTACAGTCTGTGGGGATCTTAAAGTAATTTCTACGATACTTGAACAGCAAGGTGGTCACACAAGGTTTCCCTGTTTTCTTTGTGAGTGGGATAGTTGTGCTAAAACTAAATACTGGAAACAGAAAGTGTGGCCGAAAAGAACATTGAAGATCGGAGAGAAAAATGTGCACTTTGAGTCCTTGGTTGATCCTTCAAATATTCTTCTACTACCGCTCTATATCAAACTTGGCATGATGAAGCAGTTTATGAAGGCATTGCGAGACATTTAAATACCTTTCAAGCAAGTTTCCTTGTCTGTCTGAAGCAAAGCTGAAGGAGGGAGATTTTGTTGGTCCTGACGATTGTAAGCTGATGAAAGAAAACAATTTAGAAAATGTGATGAACAATGTTGAAAGGTCAGCATGGAATTCTTTTAAAGATCTAGTTACATAGTTTCTAGGGAATCAGAAGGACCCGGACTTTGAAAATATCGTAAATAAATGTTGTGCATTTTAAAAATATGGGATGCTTAATGAGTTTTAAACTCCATCTTTTGAACTCATATTTGGATTACTTCCCGGAAAATCTTGGTGCAGTTAGTGAAGAGCAAGGTGAGAGGTTTCAACAAGATACGAAGGTCGATGGAATACAAATATAATGGGCGACTACTGCTGAATCCTGCATAGGGAAAATATAACGTCCACAAAAGAAAAAGCAAAAAACGAAGCTTGAACTACTGTGTAAAGTATAGCTGGGAGGGAACTAGCAATTTCATTCCTTTCTCTACCTGTCACTGTTTCATTCCTAAGCATGAATAACCTTGTTTTTATTCCACATCACAGCCTGTGAAGTAACACACTACAAATGCGTTTGTAGTGTATTACATTTGTAGTAAAATATAGATATGGTGGACTGAGCCCAAGTTAGTACATGTTGAAGATCAAACTAATAGTAATTTATGTATAAATATGTATGTATCTATATATGTTCCTATACATGCATACATACATACATTCATACATATATGCATACATACATACATACATACATACATACATACATACATACATACATACATACATACATACATACATACATACATACATACATACATACATACATACATACATACATACATACATACATACATACATACATACATACATACATACATACATACATACATACATACATACATACATACATACATACATACATACATACATACATACATACATATATAAATACATACATAAATACATACATAAATTTGTTTCAGTATGTATTCAGTATATATATCAAGGTTTCTACAGGACTATTGGTGAAAAACAGGACTATGAAGGTTAAAAAAACAGGATTTTTCTTGTAAACAGACTATTTTATGACAACATTTAAAAAATATATTACTTAAAATTATAATTAAATACCTAAAAACATTTTATTAACAATAAAAAATGTATATATACCATATATATCAAAAAAACACTAATAAGAATGTCACTAAAAAGAATTCTCAAGAATCTTGCAAGTTGTCAAACTGCTCAATTATCCTCACTAATATGTCTTGAATGCTTATCTAACGAGTAGAGACATGTCTCAACATTCGTTGTCTCAATTCCTGAAAAAATTAATTTTCTCCTCAGAATGTATACCAAACAATTTATAGATCAATCTGTTTATTAGTTCTTACTACCATGTAATTGAAATTTATAAAGTAATCAAATTTTCAACTTAAACGTACTACATTTGACTAGTGCATAGTAATATCTCTCTTTCGTTATGCTTTAGTTTTTATTTTAGCTTGTATTTTTTTCAGGAGTTAGCTAAACTATCATTGGAAGTTTTTCAAAAAGAGAGGTTCAAGTTTTGTATTCCTGGTCCGTTACATCATGTAAGATGTTAATTTTGTTCTTCTCACTCATCCTCCTGCAACTTGAAATAAAGGTATAAAGGCCACATTGAATTGCAAAGTTATTTCCCGTCCTAAAAAAAACTGTTAAGTATGCGGGCGGGCGGCAAATTTCTATTATCCATTATTTCATTATTATTTTTTTTTTTAACATTTTTTTTTTGATACACATGTAAACTGTTAGGTTCATGGGTTATTTTTTGACCAGTGCACAGTGGGCCGGATATTAGACAAACGGTGGACAAAATTATTCTGCTCTTTTTTTTATTGCTAAAACATTTAAATGTTCAAACAATCACTTTGTATTAGATATCTTTACTTTTATCATAAATTTTAGTTAAATATTTGCTGATACTATAAACTTTTTATTAAACTTTAAAAAAAAGGATTTATTATGATGTAGAAACATAAGAAATATATAGCCAAGAGGGCTTTTAAAATAAACCATAAAGAACATAACTGACTCATACAATTTATACTTATAGAGGTCAGGATTGCGCCTGTTTGATATTTAGCGATAAGCATCCGCCAAAAGCTAATCAACTTTTAAGAAAGACTCGTAAAAGTGTACATTAAAAAATGCATCATATAAGAAAAATAAATCTTAAGCGTTTTCAGGTAAATATTTCGATCATTAGCAATAGTAATACTATACCTATAAATATAATAGTATAAATATAATAAATATAATATAAATATAATATAATACAACTATAATAGTATAACAAGCAGTAAAGTATAAGAATTCAAAAAGACTTGATGTAGACCTAATGAGCTTATACAGATGTTTTGATCGTGTTACGTATTCGACCTAGAATAATCTAGGTCGAGTAAGTAATGCGAACTAATCTAGGTCGTATAGTTTCGCAAATATTTTCAAGACGTATTTGTACACAACCAGGTTGCTTTTATTTTAATATTTTATTATAACGTGCACTATGAAGACGTGAAGGAGATTGTCACTCGGATTAGTTTTGCGTATTTTTTATTTTTTATTTACCTTTCTATACCTTTTTTTCAGAATTGTAAGTCCTAGGCCAAGCCTTAAGTTTAAAAAGTAAGTCCTTGGCCTTGATCTTCCACCACATCCATTTGAATTTCGAATTTTCTTGAATATTTTATAAATATTGTGATTTCATAATTTCTTCACATATAACTTCAATTGACCTCAAACATGAAATTTTAATAAAATTGTGTGGTGCAAACTGTGCTTTATAACAAAATAAAGCTTCTTATCTCTAAAACCTTGTAAAAAAAGCAGACTACATTGCTCTTCTCAGCATAAAAATAACAAAGAAATAAAAGTATTATTATAATATTCTCTATAAAAATATGTTTACAGTTTTATAACTAATACTGTAATATAATAATGCTCACAGAACATTATCACATAATTTTTTCTTAGTAGTTCTGCGAGAAATATTTGGCTGAGATAAGCATTCGTCACATTGATGAAAATAGTCTTTTTTTGTTGTTGTTGCTATTGGTAGGTCTGCTGAACAATAAACATAAATGTCAGCATAGTTTGGCATGCTGGTCTTCTCCATAAGCTTTCTTCTTATGGTGTATCCGGCAACATCTTTAAGATCATTGAATCCTTCCTTTCCAATCGTAGCATAAAAGTTGTCCTCGATGGAAAACACTCTTCTTCTTATTCTGTAACTTCAGGGGTTCCTCAAGGTTCTATCCTTGGCCCTATACTCTTTTTAATTTACATTAACGATCTTCCAGATATTCTCTCATCTAAGGTGGCATTGTTTGCTGACGACACTACCATTTATTCTTATCGTGATAAAAAACCAACACCCTCTGATTGCTTGGAGGGGGCATTTGAGCTTGAAAAGGATCTTACTTCTGCTACAGCATGGGTCTCTCAGTGGCTGGTTAACTTTAATTCAGATAAAACTCAATTTTTTTCAGCCAATCGTTATCGCAATAATTTAGATCTTCCTATATTTATGAACGGTGATGTACTCGATGAGTCACCTACTCTTCATCTTCTAGGATTAACTCTTACTTCCAATCTTTCTTGGAAACCATATATCAAATCAGTTGCTAAATTAGCATCTGCTAAAGTTGCATTTCTTTATCGAGCTCGTCACTTTCTTACTTCGGATTCTATTCTCTATCTCTATAAATCTCAAATCCGGCCTTGTATGGAATATTGTTGCCATATCTGGGGCGGATCTTCTAATGATGCCCTTTCTCTTTTAGACAAGGTGCAAAAACGCGTTGTAAACATAGTTAGACCTGCTCTTGCAGCCAACCTCCAACCATTATCACATCGTCGTAATGTTGCTTCTCTTTCTTTTTTCTACAAATACTATAATGGGCACTGCTTTAAAGAGCTAGCGTCTCTTGTGCCATCAACTATTATTCATTCTCGTGTTACTCGTCATTCAATTAAGTCTCATCCTTTTTCTGTGGCTGTTCCTAAGTGCTTCAAAAACGCTTATTCATCTAGTTTTTTTCCTCGAACATCAGCTCTTCATCTTGCTTTCCTGACTCATATAGTTTGCAATCTTTTAAGTCGTCTGTCAATCGTTATCTTGCTCTACTATCTTCATCTTTTCTCTTTCAGTAACTTCCAACTTTAATTAGTGGCTGCTTGCAGCCTTGTTGGAAGCGAAGATGTTTAAAAGAAAAAAAAAAAAAAAGTTAGCTGAGTAGTACAAAGGTTCAACTGGTTCACCACAATTCATTGATCGAACAAACACCACATCTTGCAAACCTTCAGGAAATTCTGCATTCTGCAATAAGAAACCACAAGAAAAACACAGACCATCTAAAGCATACTCAACGTGCCACAGATTTCACATTCTGGAATACCCCACTTTTTCACTTCAAAGAAATTAAAAAATTAAAAAAAAATGTTAAAGGCAACAACGGCTTAAAAATTGTTTTAAAATTAGTGTCAAACAATTCAGACAATTTTTTCACAATAGCTTAGATTAAACTCAGAATCTATTCTATTCAAACAACTCCACGCTTCATTTTGAAGTTCTTCAAAAGCTGACTGCATAACATTAAACTTCTTGTCTTTTAATTGTAATCTTTCAGTTATTTTACTCAGAAGTATTTTCACAGGCTCTATTGAGTCTAATATTTCTTCAAGAAATGAAAAAAGGAAATCTTAGATAACTAAACATTCATGTTGATCACTCTGTGGTCAGGACCACCATCAGAATAGATAAACAAAACCGGCTTTGTTTTAGCAGACTCGGATATAAGATTATTTAGTTCAGCTGCATGTCTGATTGGAGTAGAAGGCTCCAAAGCACTGTCTTTATATGCCACATTTACTTAGCCATCATACCAAGACTCAGATATTTTTTCTGGTATATCAACAACCAGTGACACAGGTAGAATTATACTGAACCATGTAAAGTCATGATCACTAACCTGAAACAACATTTTTTCATGAACAAGTACCTAGCAAACTAGCTCGGCAGATGCTACTAGACATGAAAGTTCTCCTACTTAAATCCGATGCTTTTCATCAGAACATACTAGTATAGATACATCCCTTGTTTTCAAAGTCAATTGACGTTCATAGCAAAATACACAAGCTGTATAACGATAATCGGGGTGTTGTTTACGCCATTGTCTTTGCTGTACCATTCTTTTCACATTCAAAATCCTTGTGAAGCTCTGTGAAGTTTTTATTTCTTTTCAAGCTGGCATTTTTTTTTACTCTTTATTTTATATTATTCATGAATATCCCGCAATATTTATATGATTCATCTAATAAATATTGCGGGGTGTATTGCGGGATGATTTTACTGCTTTATTGATAAAGTTTTCTTATTTTTGCAGAAAATTTGCTGTTTAATTTCAGCTTTAGCGTTAAAAACTCTTTCGTATTTACAAGATGTAATTTTACGATGAACCTTAAGCTGAATAATGAGAGTGGACAATGTTACGATGGTGCAGATGCTATGGCAGGTAAGAAAAAAGAGTTTGCAACAGTGATAAAAACATTAAATCGAAATACATATTGTTATGGGCGTGCCTTGAATCTTGCTATAGAAGATTCTGTTAGAAATGTTAAACTGTTGTTTGAAACCCGTGAAACAATAAAATAAGTTAGTAAACTTGTAAAACAATCTTCAAAAAGAGAAACTCATCTAAAAGAACTTTTAAAAGAGAAACTCATCAAAAAGAAATTAGGCGAAAATGAAAACCGTAGTGATCATGCATTTTGTCCAACTTACTGGACTATTCGTGAAGAATCATGTCAAGCAATGATTGAAAATTATAAAGAGCTGATGCATTTATAAGACTGGTTGTTGGGAAATGTAAAGTAAACTGACATAATAGCGCGTATCCGTGGTGTTATGATATAATGCAGGAATTCGACAGTTATTATATTGGTAATACCAAGTACTACTCTGAAACAACAGAGGAGATTTACTAAAAGATTTATCACAAAGCTTTTGATAACGCCGCTGAAACAATAACAACTCGATTTGATCAGCCAGGTTTGGTTATTTACCAAAATATGCAACAAGTTTTCATAAATGCATTTAATGGCGAATCCTATAACAAAGAACTCGATGTCGTTTTTGAAGTATTTGAAAATGATTTAAAAAAAGATGAACTGATTTCTCAATTGCAAAATCTTAGGTTCTGCGAGAAAGAAACAGTTGTAAGTGCAAACGAATTAGTTTCATTATTACAAAACTTAAGTGCGGGTAAAAGGCGCTTTATGCTTCCTGGTTAAGCCTGCAACTAATGCTTACGGCATTAGTTGCAGACTTAACCAGGAGATCACTTTCCGCTTTAAGACACGTGAAAATGTATCTTCAATCAACAACAACTAACAAACGCTCAAATCATATTATGTTATTAAATGCTCATAAAGATAGGACTGACGCAATCGATATGATTGAAGTTGTGAAAGAGTTCATTGATTGGGAAGAAACACGCTTAAACATTTTTGGACGTTTCTCCAAAATACAATATTCAATGTCAACTTAAACATTTAAATTCACCCAAAATAATTCACCCAAAAATAAAAAGCTGTGGATTTATCTTTTCTATCTTTTAAATCGAATAGAATATAAAACAAAATTCCCTTTATGATACATTGCAAGCAAAGTCATAAGGTTTTATTCTGATTCACCTTCAAAGTACTTACCCAGTACTCTTGCCCCCCAATTTTTGTAAACCAAAATAAAAATTATAATCAAATTTTTTTTTATATAGGTTCTTTAGGTGCTCCTAGAAGTCCTTACGGTCTTATCACGGAGCACCGCGGCAAAGCATTTACCTTTAACCAAGCGACATTGTTAAGGAAGAATGCGTGAACTTCTGTTCACGCATTCTTCCTTACCAATGTCGGTAATTGGGCTAGAGCCGGCGTCGAACCTCGGACCTCTGGGTTCTGAGCCAGAACTCTAACCACTGCGCCACGGCTGCTCAAATTAAAGTTATAAAAAAAAATTATTTCGTACGATTTAAAACGTAAGTTTTTGTTTGATACTGAAATGAATTTAATGATTTTCCCATATTTAATTGCCTTTCACAAAAGAGTGCCATAGCTTAGGTCCTTTATAAGTTACATTCTAAGGATTATAGTGTTCTATATAAAAAAATTACGGTCTTCTACAAATTCCAACAATTAGAACTGGTTAATAATAACAATAAGCAAAAAAAAACAACAACTAATCATTTCTTGTTTTTGTTACTAAAAGACTTCATTTCATTTTTCATTAAAAGACAATCATTTTTGCACAACTTATCTCAACTTTATCTAACCACCACCAGTGTAAGTTTTCAAATGCTGTCTACTACTTTTCTTTATCTATATTTTTATAGTTATTTAATTTTTACTTCAAAACGTCCGTTATTAGGTGTTTATACGGCATTTCAATGCTTGACAAGCATCCCAAATCCATATTATTCACTTGCAACTAAATTTACTGCATCTACTCAACTATTTTGTCATATATTACGTTTACATAATGCATGACTCTGGTTTGGGAAAAAAATTAAAAAAATTTTAAATTAAATTAAAAATTTTAACTTAAAAAAAAGAAATTCATTCATTCCGAAGATTTTGCAAACATAATTTGACGTCATATACACTATGGCTTTTCATCGATTGTTAAAATGGATATTTTTTTAAAACAAGTTAGAATGAAAATATTTTTAGGCGCAGAGTATTCAGGTAAGAATAACCAAAATCAAAATTTTTCAGCGATATATAACAAACGAATAAGCCGTTTATAAAAAATACTTATATAATTTAAATGAAATAAAAACAATTAAGTCAAAAAAACAGATTAAAATTTCTAACATTCAAAGCGAAAGATAATATTTGTCCTTTAATTTATTACAGATATTCCGGTAAATGTTCCGACGCATGAGTTTATAACTAATCTACCTATCAACAACAACAATAATCCAGAATATCCCGACTTTGATAAGTGCATTAGTGAAAGCAGCATAAAACTACAAGTAAATGTAAAACCAACAAAACCCTCCTACATTTCTAAGTCTCATTTAATAAACATATTTAAAATTAAAAAAAAGTATCTTCCTGCTAAACTTGCATATTTTACGTATTTTGCGCAGAGATCTCTTATTTCAACATATTACGTCTTATATTTAATAAGTACCGGTTTGGATCCAAAACAGGTGGGAGTGGCGGAAACAATAAAAATGATCGCTTTAACTTTTAGCGAACTATTTTGGGGACATTTAGCAGATCGGTGTAAAAACAAGTTAAAAATTGTCGTTGCACAAACTATTATGGTCTCCGTCTTTTTGTTTTCAAGTCCGTGGGCGGCTTATTGGATAAATTCAAATGAAATATTAAAGCAAAAAATTTACTGCTTAAATGAATTAGAACATGAAGTTCTAAACTTGACTAATTTTTCTATACCGCAACTTAGAAGTAGCCACACTGTTCATCACTTTAGAAGTGGTTCTAATACTCTTTTTTTAACAATGACAACTTTAGGAGTCGGAGCAGCTCTTTTTGGA
This sequence comes from Hydra vulgaris, assembly GCF_038396675.1. Taxonomy (NCBI): domain Eukaryota; kingdom Metazoa; phylum Cnidaria; class Hydrozoa; order Anthoathecata; family Hydridae; genus Hydra; species Hydra vulgaris. Next base: position 15,559,684 of record NC_088931.1, read on the forward strand.
GGAGGAAGACAAGGTTTGCTTGATACTAAAATAGTAACTATGACAAAAAAAGAATCGAAAAGTAGCAACGCATTTGGCAGACAAAGACTTTGGGGTTCCATGGCTTATTCTGTTGTGCCATTATTTATGGGCCTAGAATTAGAAAACGCCCCATTATCTGCTATCTCTCCTTACCTACCAGTTTTTATTGTTTTTATTTTGATAAACATCTTGAACCTAATCTGCAGTGTTTTCATTTTTAAAAACCAAGATGATGAAGCAGTTTCGAGTACAAATGAAAACATAAATAATTATTTAAATAATGGAATTTGGAATGTACTACAAACAGGTGTTCGAGATTATAACTTTATTCTTCTTTTTTTCACTGTATTTTTTATTGGAGTCGCTAATGGTGTGCAATGGTGCTTCCAGTTCATTTTTATGGATGAGATGGGCGCTTCGAAAACTTTTATGGGCCTTTGTGTTCTTAGTCAATGTGGAATGGAAGTTCTTATGTTTCCATTGGCTGCTAAAATAACAAACAAATTTGGTGGTAATAAAGTTACAATGATTATTGCATTTTTTTGTTATGGAACTTTGCTCTGTTCCTACTATTTTGTTAAATCTTACCAAACAATAACTATAATCACCGGTTTTTTGGGAATAACCTATACTTTGTATTTTTGTGCTGTATTTGACGAGCTTTACAAGATTAGCAACGACAGTTGCAGAGGTACAATAAACGCCATTTACAATAGTGTATTTAGCGGCATTGGAAATGCTGTGGCAAGTATGGCAGGTGGAACAATTTATAAAATTTATGGTGGGCGACTTTTATTTTTGTGGAGTGGAATCCTATACATAGCAATAGGTACCATGTTCGTTGTTCTTAGACTAACGATAACATTAAAGAATCGAATTCATAAGTGTAGAAACTACTACCAATTCGAAAATTTGAGTTCGTTATCACAAACAAAAGATCACGATTCTAAAGTTGAAATTTTTAAAAAAAATAGCGATGATCCAATATTACATTAAGTTAAGAATTTGAAGCAGCTACGCCAATGTTTGTTTGTTTTGTTCGTTCTCCTCAACATAACACTGCAACTAAAAAATAAATTTAGAAACTCGTAGTTGTAAACATTTTATTTGCATTTGAAAGTTATTAAAGACTATTTAACATTAATTATTAAATTTCAATAATAATTAGGCATAACAATACAAATTAGTTTCATATTTAAAAAAATTTAGACGCAACGCTTACAGAAAATAATTGCGTGTCACATGATCGAATTGGCGTGATAACAGATTTTTTGTGCAATACCTCATTTTCAACAACCCATGGAAAATCCTGGTAGTTTGAATAAAATCTTTTAAAAACTCCTAATTTTTAAAAACACAAAATAATTAAAAGAAAAAGGAATAACTTGGTCTTTATCTTCAATTAGGTGTTGCCAGGACGACATGTTAGTATAAATCAAAACTTGAAAAGTGCTTTCTAAATGATTGTAAAGCAAAAAAGTGGTAAACTCTAACTTTTATAAAAAAAAAGTAAAACATAAAAGCAACAACTAATTTGATCTAACCTTTTGAATGTGGTTTAAGTAAAACGTTGCAAGTCATCAATTTCAAAAGAAAAGATCGTAGGTATGACTCCAATTCCAAGTAACATACTTTACTATAAGGGAATATATATATATATATATATATATATATATATATATATGCACATATACATATATAAATATATGTACACACACACACACACACACACACACACACACACACACACACACACACACACACACACACATATATATATATAGAGGGAATATATATATATAAATTATATATATATATATAGGGAATATATATAAATTAGTTGAAAATTACTTACCAAACATTTTTCATTTTACACTGTGTTTCATCAATAAAGACTTATCGGAAATGAATGATCAAATTAACAAAACCTCAATTTATACCAAAAATTAAAATACAGGAAGTCATAAATATGTTTACTACTGCAGGGTGGCCAGCCACTTTGAACAATTAAATTCACTGACTTATTTTATTTTTAAATGTGAGTTTTTGAATTTTTTAACTCTTGGTTATAAATGCTTTCTAGTTTAATACTAAAGATATTATGAATACTAAAGATATTATGATATAAAAGATATATGTTATGTATTGTAGATATATATTTTTTTTTTTTTATATTTTTATACTATATATTTTTATACTATATAAGTTGCATGATCATAATTTAAGTTTTAAACTTTTCTATATTATTACTATGAAGTGAAGTAAGTATTTTACAAGTATTTTAAAATGGAAATAAATTAAGACACTGGAGCAGATTAAGCTTCAAAATTTATAATAAAAAATAAATAAAACTTTTTAAAAACAACATTTTAAAAGTGGATTAAAAGTAAAAAATAAACTATTTTATGGGACCCAAGGATTTTGTGTGCGTACACAACCATATCCATTAAAGTCAATGAATGAAAATGTTGGGCGCCAATCAGTACGAGTTGTACTTAGTTGCCCAACATTTCCAGTCATTGACTTTAATAGATATTTCAGGTTGTGTACGTACACAACCTGAAATGACGCCAAACGTACTCAAGCCCTTGGGTCCCATGAAATAGTTTATTTTTTACTTTTTAGTCCATTTTTAAAATGTTGTTTTTAAAAAGTTTTGTTTATATATTATTTACTTTTTAGTCTGCTAAGAAAGTTTATTTACGCTAAACTAAAACGCTAAAAGTTTGTTGCCTATAGTTTGTTTTAATAATTTTTCTTAACGATTTCTTTTATTTACGCTAACCAAACGCCTTTGCGTTGTTTGTCTCAACGCTTTGCGTTGTTTGTCTTAATTACTTTTTTAAACAATTTTTTTTATTATTACCGCTGACCTCGTGTTTGTTTTGCGCGGACACCAAAAAAACAAAAAAATAAACAAACCGACAAGAAAGCAAGTTAAATATATGTTGCAATAAATATGCATATGTCAATATATATGCAATCTATTTGGTTCTGTTTGTCTAATGTTTTTTTGGAAAATTTTTTCTTTCTTGAAAAATGACAAAAGAGCAAAGTATAAGCTAATTATACAAATATATATCTCAGTTATTATGAGTTAACAAATAAACATTTTAAATGGTTTGATAAATTTTTTTTTGCTTTTCAAAAAACTTAAATACTTCAAAACAAAAATTATCTTTAAAATAAAGAAAATAGTTTAAATCTTTTTAAACAAAATTTATATTAAGTTATAAAACATCAAAAACAGCATCGTACTAATTTTTCTTTTTTGTGATATTTCGGTCTAATTTCAACGGACGTAAAATACCTATTTCAAAAACCGTTACAATATAAAATTTTAAAAATCATAAAGAAGCCATTACAAAGACGACGTCAATAAAAATTGTTTTTTTTTTTTAATGATATGCTTAAATAGTGGCCTCCAACTATTTGAAGCAACTTTTACCCCGTTATCCCTGTTAAAGCGTGTACACGAAATAAATGTGAAAGAATAAGCACGTCATTCTTTTTCAGTGGTTGTATTAAAATTTTTTTAATTGTTTTGTATTTTGTTTACAACGTGTTGTGGTTTCAAAAAAATATGTTATTTTTTGGATTTAACTTGAAATTAGTTTTAAAAATGACAAAAGAAGAAGACGTAAGAGAAAAAATTATGCACAAATATTTACAAAATCCTAATAGTAGCTACAATTCGATAGCAAAACCGTTGTAAATACATCCATACACCGTTAGTTGTATTATTCAACGTTTTTCTCAAACAAAATCGATCAAAGACAAATCTGGTGGTGGAAAAAAGGCAGGTTTCAAAGATATAAAACTAGTTAGAAAACTGGTTCATAGTTTTAAGAATAACCCAAGCCTTTCACTAAGGAAACGCACAAAAATATATGGATTTTCTCATAGTTTTGTTGCAAAAGTTAGAAACAAACATGGTTTTCATTCTTTCAAAGCACAAAAAGTGCCCAAACGCTCCGAAACTCAACAAAAAAGTGCAAGAACCAGCGGCAGAAAGTTGTATGACAATTTTATTTCTAAAAATTTCTGTATTATTGAAAACGATGAAACTTATATCAAGTACGATCATCAACAAATTCCTGGTGCTGTTTATAATATTGCCAATATAGAGAGGAAAAGCAGATAAGAAATTTAAATACACAAAACATGACAAGTTCGCTAAAAAAGCTTTGATTTAGCAAGCTATTTGCAGTTGTGACAAAAAATCAGCACCTTATATTTCTCAGTCCACACTTTCTGGTCAAATATATGTTAAAGAATGTTTACAAAAACGCCTTTTACCTCTCATTAAATCACACAATAACAGACCTGTGTTCTGGACTGATTTAGCTTCAATTCATTATTGTAAACTAGCTATGGAATGGTATAAAAAGAATGTGAAATTTGTGTATGAAACAGAAAATCCTCCAAACTGCCCAGAACTGAGAGTTATTGAAAAGTACTGGGCTATTATTAAAAGAAAAATGAAAAAAACAAAAAAGCTTTGCAGAAACATTAAAGATATTTAAATATCATTTTAAAAAGCATCAAATAGTTTTGATTCTTATTCTGTGCGCAAGCTTATGGGTACCACTAAAGCAAAAGCTCGGAATTTTATTAGATTCCCACAGGAATAATTAATTTTTTTTTTAAATGTTTGATTTTCTTATATTATTGCATTAAAATTATTACTTGGTTCGAAATAAAAATTAAGGAGTACATTTTTTTAGTTGTTTTTCTACTTTCACATTTATTTCGTGTACACGCTTTTAGCAATACCGGGTATTGTTTATCCTCCTGAGATGTTTGCGCATAGTTAATTTCAAGCGATTCCCTTATTTTCTTTCATGATAGTTGTTATTTATAGATAAATTTTTTGCGTGCAGCCAGTCGAAATTATCTTTTTTGTTTCCCCAATTTAAATTCCCCCACACGAACCCCAGGGTTGCTGTTTGGCATTAAACTAGATTTGTTGTTACAGAGAATTGTTTTTAAATTAGGTGGTATTGTAAAAATAACTTTGATATTTTGTTTTTAGTGCTTTTCGTAGTTTCGGTCCAAATGTTGGTAGCCAAGGTAGCTTTATTATCGCAACATTATTTTCTTGTTTTTTTGCGACTTTATTGTTAGGATTAATTTTACTTGAAAGGTAATTTGCGACAATTGTTTCTAAACTTGATGTCTTATGACCGTTTTCAACAAACATATCTATTATAAATTAAATCTCGTTGTTAATGTATTTTTCGGAGCAGATTTTGGTGGCTCGTGAAATAAAACCTTTAAAAACTCCAGTAATCCAGTAATAATTGCAGGGTTGATTTTCATTGACGTCGACTTAGTAATAGCTTCTTTATGATTTCTAAAATTTTATATTGTAATTGTTTTTTAAATTGGTGTTTTACGTCTGATGATGGTCTATATAAATTAGACCGAAATATCACAAAAAAGAAAATTAGTTAGTACTCTCGAGTCTTTATTACAAAAGGATGGGAAGGGGGGGGGGGGGGGAACGCTTATAAATTTTTGGAAACATTCCCATTCATCCTAAGCTTATTAAGACCCCGGCCTCGTTTATTAATTTTTACTTGTTAACAACAAAAAATCATTATTTCAAAACTAAAAAAAAAATATTATTCTTATAAGATATTATAATATAATTTTATTATAATATAATAAAATTATCACCACCACCCCGTTTACTTCCACCCACCCTTGTATTAAGGACTCGAGAGTACGATGCTGTTTTTGATGTTTTATAACTTATTTTAAACAAAAATAATGTGAAATTGTTCATTTCATTTTGCGTGATAGCATTTTTAATTCTAATTCAATCTCACGTATATCTTACTGATGATGTTGATTTAGCTTTGTTTTTTTTAGCATTTAATTCCTTTATTTTCTGCTGAGCTAATTTTTTTATCAATACAATTTTGTTTTTCTTGCAATTTTTCTTCTCTTTTTCGTTTTAATGAATCTTTGTAGTGTGAATAGGACATGTTTACACTTTTGATCATTGATTTTGTTATTTCCACATTGCAAACTCAACCACTCAACCAGCGTGGTAAATTCCATCATATACTTGTATTTGAGCAACCTTCTTTTTGATGAAACTTGTGCGCGGTAAGTCTATTTCCATTAGCTTCATAACAGATTTTACTCCTTCCAATACATCTTTTTAATAAAGTTCTGGATGAGAGATCTCATTAGCTTTTTAAGTTCTTGATATAAGAATAATGCTAATGGAGAATCTGACTGAAAAAGTCTTAAGAAGGCTCTACAATTGATGCCAAATATTGAAAAAAAATTTCAGCAGGCATCATAAGATTATTGACAGCATCAGTAACAATGTTTACAGTATAATTATTAGGTAGTTTAGACTGAGTGACATACAAGAAAACATCATAAATATCTAAACATACAGATACATTTTCAAACCATCTTTGACATACAAATACATTTTCAAACCATCTTGTTGAACAAAATTTCAGAGGAAACCTATCACTTCCACAAATGTTTGATAATCTGCACTACGAGCAGGATTATCATGAAAAAGTTTATAAAAACTTCTGAGTACTGCATTAACATTCTATTTCACCTTTTTATGACCTGCTTGAAATGCACCATATAAAATACGTAGGCCATATGATCCCACTTCAAAAATAGATATTTGAAACTTTTTGCCAATCATTGAGAATATAAAAAACTTCCAATTTACTTTCGGTCCATCCATAGAAATTTGTAAAATTGTGGCTTAAAGATTTTCATTTAAAACACTTGTAAAACCATTGTACGAATCATTTGCAGATGCATGACCAAGAATCACTGATGAAAAGTATCTTGTAGTCACATGGTTGCGAATAACATCCCAATAACGAATGCAAATAACCATTTGACCTTTTTGAACAACTTTGTTTAAAGACTCATCAAAACTTACAACTATGTGTGTAGAGCTAAACACCGTCTTCAAAACAAGATCATGGAAATATGGGGCAAGACCATGTGTGATGTTATAACCTACTTTAGTTTTCATAATAGTCACTTTTTTTAGCTATAGAACTGTCAGGAAACACAGACTGAAACAATTGTCCAATTTTTGAACATGATCTGTAAGAGAAATGCTGCTGTGTAACCTGCAGTGCCTTTATTTTTTCGGTCTTTAAAAAAAACAAAAAACAAACAAACATAAACTTGACCTTTTAAACTGGAAAATGATATATATATATATGTGTGTGTGTGTGTGTGTGTGTATATATACATACATACATACATACATACATATATATATATATATATATATATATATATATATATATATATATATATATATATATATATATATATATATATATATATATATATATATATATATATATATATATACTTTGAATGCTAATAAACCAGACCAAAAAAAGTTTAAAACTTAAGTAAAGTTTTTTTTTTAAATGATAGACAACTTGCCCAAACCAAATCCTCAGTCGATGTAGCGGCACTTCCTTGTAGCAGCAGACTATAGGATAGTCATAGTATAATATAAATAGTATGTCACCATAAGTGACATACTATTTATATTATACTATATTTTATATATATATACATACATACATATATATATATATATAAATATATATATATATATATATTTATATATATATATATATATATATGTATATATATATATATATATATTTATATATATTTATATTTATATATTTATATATATACACACACACATACAAGGTGTTAGCAGGAGTATTTTACTGCATTTGTGTGATATGGTGAATATTTATTGTTATTGTTCTACAAAATGTTGAGAATATGCCCTATTAATCATTAAAAATATAAATATATATTGGTGCTCAAATGATAGTGCCAGATGATACTTCAAATGATACTCCAAATGATACTGCCAGATAAAGTTTAAAACCTACTTATTTTGAATGTTTTCTATTTTTTAATTAAAGGGTTAAAGAATGAGAAAAAGATCTGGTTTTAAAATCAATTTCAATGGTTTGTATCTCATGTCAACCTATTAGAAAGAGTACTTTGACATAAAAAACCTGAGTTAAAGATAACCTAAACTGAAAATCTCTAAAAAAGAGGAGTGTGCTGATTGATGTAGAAATATTTTTTTTTAATGCATTGTGTATTAATATAGGAATAAAACAATGTTTTAAACTTTTTAAAATAAAATTTTGAGATAAACATACTTTTCAAACTGCTTCAACTTTAAATCAAAACAAAATTTGTCTAATGGGAAACCTTTCTAAAAAGATGAAATGATTATTGATTTAATATTTTAAATGAAAAACTATGACTTCATTTAACAACTGCAAAATCTACTTTACCTCGTCATTTATCTGTATAACCAATTTTTCAAGTTCATTCTGAAAAAGGAACTTAAAATAAAAAACTTATGCATTGTACCTAAAACAACTTTAAAATCTAAAAAATTAAAACTAAAATATAAATAAAAAATAAAACTAAAAATTAAACTGAGAAAAAAAAAATTACTTATTACAGACCTTATGTATTAATGGTTTTATAGAACATAAAACATTAGATATGTATAAATTTACATCAGGATGTTTACTCATCTAAAAATATAAAAAAAAAGTTCAATACTTAACAATCAACCATAACATCATTTTTAAAGATATCAATAAAACATACCATAACTGCCATGTTGTATTTTTGGTATCGTTCAAAAATACCTCGAGGGTAAATGTTTCTAACATAAAGAATAGTGTTAATAGCAACTTCAAACATTTCCAACAATATATCTTCGATTGGGTTTGCTTCAGAAGCTGTTTAAAAAAGTTATTTTTTAATAATAATTAGTAATTCTAGAGTTGATGTGTAGAACAAATATAAAGTTAACAGTGAACGCATCAACTCTAGACTAAGTATGAAAAATTTTCAAAAAATGTATGTAAGCAAATGTAAATATGTACAATGTAACACTAGTAATCTCTGTCTTATCTTGAACTATTACATAAAGCATAGCTAGGAGGGAACTGGAGATTTCATTCCTTTTTCTACTTGCAATTGTTTTATTCCAAGGCATGAATAACCTTGTTTTTGGTCTACATCACAGCCTGTAGAGTAACACACTGCAAATACCTTTGTAATGTATTACATTTGTTGTAAAATATAGATGTGGCATATTGAGGGCAAGTTAGTACATGTTGAAGGTCGAGCTAATAGTAATGTATGTATGTATATATATATATATATATATATATATATATATATATATATATATATATATATATATATATATATATATATATATATATATATGTGTGTATATATATATATATATATATATATATATATATATATATATATATATGTGTGTATATATATATATATATATATGTGTATGTATATATATATATATATATATATATATATGTATGTATGTATAAATATGTACACACACACACATATATATACATGCATACATACATACATATATACATACATAAATATGTATCAGTATGTATTCAGTATATACATCAGGGTTCCTACAGGACTATTGGTAAAAACAGAACTATTTTATGACAACATTTAAAAACTTAGTTAAAAATTATACAGAAAAATGTTCTTCAATTTTTTTTGCAAAAAATAAAAAAAATTGTGCAAATTAATTGCAATTTGGTCCAAATCAAATTCTTTAGAAATCTTTCAAACCTTCTAAAAAAACATTGTAAACTGTATGGAGCGGCCTTGACCAACATTGATAATAATTTTTTCTTTTTTTTCAAGACCATTTTCTAACTTTTTGAAGAACAATTTTATGACATTGGGACCATACATATTAATGGAAGAATGACTCTGGTTGCAGCTAAATTTTTCCTAACCACTTTTTTAAATGATCAAGGTCTTCTGCAGTACAGCTCCCTACTAACAATGTCCCCAAGTACGATGTTACGATTAAATAAAAATGATTGGAATAGTATATGGCATAAATGTCATGTTGTTTTTTATGTCTGTTTAATGTAGTTGATGCTTAATATTATACTGAAATGTAAGAAAAATATGTCAAAAATATAGTATAAAGTATATATAGTATAAATAAATTTATATTAGTATAAGTAAATTTAAGTAATTAAATAAAAAATAATAACTTATACTTCAGCCTGCCTAAAATGTTTATAGCAGTATAGCAGAGTTCAGAAAATCATCTATGATAAACAAAGCTCTGAAATCCTCCAATAGAATTACAGTGTGGGAAGAAATTTGTAAACCTTTGGTGGTAATCTTCCCAGATGGTAATCTTCCCCTTAATGCTGTAGTGGTGTAGAGGTAGAGCACTCACCTCATAAGCAAGAAGTTACAAGTTTAATCCCCATCACAACCCTATTTACATCCACGTTTACATACTACATACATATATTTGTTGTTGAAACGTATTTGCAGTGTATTACTTGACAGGCTGTGATGTGGACCAAAAATAAGGTTATTGCATGCTTTAAAATGAAGCAGTGGCAGGCAGAGAAAGGAATGAAATTGCCAGTTCCCACCTAGCTATGCTTTATACAATAGTTCAAGATAGGAACTGTTTAAATACCTCATAATTATCTCATAATTGTGAGGTATTTAAACAGTTAGGAACAATAACGTCTTTTTTAGGTTTTTGAAATAAATAATGTTATACTCTTTATGGAATATATATCCAAACAGCCATAGCTATTTTGGCTTAAACAACTCACTATTGCATTTGTCTATGTACAATTATACACTTTGTTAATTGCTAGTTGAACTTTCCAAATAAGTGCTGTGGATTCTGTTCAACAATAACGAGCCGGTACAGTATAGAAAGACATAATGTGCCTTCAAACAGCCTCTCTTGCAACCTCTAATATTTTTTTAGACTTTTATCAATGATTTTTAAATCATTGATAAAAGTCTAAAACTATCCTGTCCTGAGATCAATTTTTAAATCATTGATAAAAGTCTAAAACTATCCTAGTCCTGAGATCAATGATTTTTAAATCATTGATCTCAGGACTAACAGTGCCTGAGATCAATGATTTAAAAATCATTGATCTCAGGCACTGTTAGTCCTTGTAGCTTGTTTTTATGAAAATATTTAATCTTCTGTTGGCTTAAATAAGTACACTTGGTTCCCTGATTTAGCCCTAACACATTTCTTAAAAAAACACTCTTTAGTTTTATCAAAAAATTTGTTTTTTTCTGAATCTGTTATAGAGTAGAACTCGACTTTGGCTTTATTAATGTAAAGAACCCTTGCGTATTTAAACTGGCACTTTGTGTAATTTTTGGTACATACTATATTCTTAGCAGGCACAATATTTCCCTTGGTATTTTGGTACTGCATTCCAAACTGATAGAGCCGTTTACGCTCATTATTGTTTCAAGAAGACTAGTCTGATATCCTCTTCCTTTTACGCTTACCTATTAGGAAAAAAAAACCTACAAATACATTGATAAACACATCTCAGACTAGTTGGCTTGATTTATTTGCCAAGCAAGCTCACTTCAACCAAGCTTATGGAGCTCTGTCAATATTGGGAGGCCATCTAGCATTTTTAGTTAGGACTAAACTCATCTGATAAATGTAAAGTGATACCAGGCCAATATGCATATATAAATATTCATGTATGTAGTGTATGTGTACAATAGGCTAGGCATAATCTGCAACACAAGTTAAAGTCCACTCCCCAGAACTAAATACTGTTAAAAACTTTGAGGTTAGGAGCTTTGTAATGAAAAGATCATCATTGACTTACAATGATTCAAGATTCATTTTCTACTTGAAAACTTTCATGTCACTACTGAATCATATCGGGAAGGGAGGAGGGTGGTCACTGTCTTCACTCATCATACATTTTATTGTCAAATAATTAGGAGACATCACGTTTTTTTTGTATCAAGTTAAGAGTTGAAACATTTTGATTCTAAAAATGCTGCCTTTAATTGGAAATAATCTCTCTCTCTCTCTCTCTCTCTCTCTCTCTCTCTCTCTCTCTCTCTCTCTCTCTCTCTCTCTATATATATATATATATATATATATATATATATATATATATATATATATATATATATATATATATATATATATATATATATATATATATATATATAGACACACACACACACAGATATATATATATATATATATATATATATATATATATATATATATATATATATATATATATATATATATACATCTTCACCTCCTAAAAAAGAGATAATAATTACAGTAGAGGAAGGTACTTATTTCACTATAATTTAATAATTTTTATAACTTTACAACCTCTTAACTCAAAAATTCTAAACAAATCATGACAAGCAAGGCTTGTCAAGATTTGTTTAGAGAAACAAGTTAAGCATGGTACTGCTAAATATATATTATATTTGATAAATGAAATTTTTGAAATTTTAGTGTACTCCTTTGCTCGAAAAAAAAAAGTCTTCATGCTCAGGTATCCATATCCATTACCATTGAAAGTTATCTATAGCAAAACCAGATCTGATATTATATAGATAATTATTTTTTCATTTAACAATGTTACATATTGGAACAAAAATCAAAAAAAACAAATTGATAAATGTTTTATTGAATACAACATCATTGACCCATAAAATTATTTTTATCTTCATGCATGTTTTATTATTTTATTTCATACTTTCTATTTCTTTATATGATCTACTCTGACTATGTTATCTCAACTAGTTATTGTTTTATTTTATTTCTATTTATCTTTTTATGTTCTACTCTGATTGACTATATTATCTTTACTAGTTTACAAACATCAATTAAAAACACTCCGAAATACTCAGAAATACTCCAACCTCATCAATTAAAAACAGAACACTCCAAAATACTCAGAAATACTCCAACCTCATCAATTAAAAACAGAACATTCCGAAATACTCAGAAATACTCCAACCTCATCAATTAAAAACAGAAAACTCCAAAATACTCCAACCTCAAAGAGAATAAATAAAAAAAGTTTGAGATCAGAATAACATTAACATAACAAATAAAATCGAGTTACATGGGGTTCAAGTTTTAGTATTTTTACAAGTAAAATTATTTACAAAATATTTCATTTATATGTAATGAATGTATGAATAAAAATTCATTAAAACTGCAATTTCAGGTATATAAATTTTTTTTAAATATTTTATAAAAACATACCTCTGCAGAATTGATTTTCCATTTTTCATTTTTTCCACTTAATTTTGATTCCTATATGTTATTAATTTAATCTAAAACATATGTCAATAATTCATTAAATATCTGAAAGATTGTTGCCCAAGCAACTGTTAGTAAACTATAATAAATACTATGTTTAACAATTTATTTAGTACATAAAAGTAATTATTTAATAAAATGAGCAAACAGATAATGTAAAAGATGTCATTAATAAACAATAACATGAACATTTATTAAAAAATAAAAAAACAATATTAACAAGATGTATTTATTACTTGCTGATGCTGATACAAACAGTTTAGTGATGATAAAACTTTTGATGTCGGTTTCTTGGTTAATAACTTTTCAACTGTTAAATTATTTTGTATATAAGGACCATATCTCTGCATTTTAATCAGACAACTTTTTTGGTTTGAATCTAATATGTTTTGATAAATTTAATAATCAACACCTTGCATACTTTTTTAAAAGTAATGGTTGCATTAGTGTGCATTTGAATCTAATATGTTTTTTGGTTTGAATCTAATATGTTTTTTGGTTTGAATCTAATATGTTTTTTGGTTTGAATCTAATATGTTTTTTGGTTTGAATCTAATATGTTTTGATAAATTTAATAATCAACACCTTGCATACTTTTTTAAAAGTAATGGTTGCATTAGTGTGCATTTGAATCTAATATGTTTTTTGGTTTGAATCTAATATGTTTTTTGGTTTGAATCTAATATGTTTTTTGGTTTGAATCTAATATGTTTTTTGGTTTGAATCTAATATGTTTTGATAAATTTAATAATCAACACCTTGCATACTTTTTTAAAAGTAATGGTTGCATTAGTGAAAACATTAATATAGGTTTTAAATAAGCACAAATATTTTTTAAAATATATGAAACAAAATTAAAAAAAAAGTATTTTTTATTGTAATGTTGAAATAAAGAAACAAATTATTTTTTATTGTAATTTAAAAAAAAGAGTAGATCAGTCAACAAACAAAAAAATGATATTAAGAAAAAATATTTTAGGTTAAGCATAAAATTAAAAAAAAATTAATACGAAACAAAAAAAAACAAGCAAAAAAAAAAACTCACAGTTGACTTTTTTTGTTGCTTAATTTTTATTAGTTAAAAGTAATTAAAAATAATAATATGAAAAATAAATTACATTACAAAAATTACCAACATGAATTATTTTATTTTTAGTTATTCACATCTTAAGAACATGAATTATTTTAGGCTAAAAAAACACCCTTTTGAAAAACAATCAGTTACTTAATTAGGCACAAATATTTTAAAAGCACAATATTTAAAAAATGATGCTTTTTCTCTTCTAGACAAGGTCTAAAAACGCATTGTAAACGTAGTTGGACTGGGTCCATCTGCTAAGCTTGAGTCTCCTTCCTATCATCATAAAGTTGTATCTCTTTCTCTTTTCTAAAAATACTATCATGGTCGCTGCTCAAAAGAGCTTTCATCTCTAGTTCCATCAACTAAAACTCATTCTCGCTTGACTCATCATTCATCAAAGTCTCATTCTTTTAGTCTAATTCTGTATCTGTCTCTGCATGCTCCAAAAACTTTTATTCATCTAGCTTTTTTCCCTGCTGTTTAATCCTTTGAAACTCTCTCCCATTTTCATGTTTTCCTGACTTATACAACTTTCAACCTTTTAAGTCTTCTGTAAATTGTTTCCTTGCTCTATAACTCTATTCTTTTTTTCTAGTAACTCCCAGCTTAATTATTGGTTGCTTGCAGCCTTGTTGGGAGTGAATCAGAATTAAAAAAAAATTCATATTAAAATTAACACTTATTAAAAAGTTTATTCTAAAAAATACAAATATCTGAAAATGATACAATAATTTCTGATAGATATGATACTTGACACACTGGTAAACCTCAGGTAGCATGATACTTGACACACTGGTAAACCTCTGGTAGCATGATACTTGACACACTGGTAAACCTCTACCATCATCCAAATAGAATGTCATATGTTAAAACTCAAATGACTTAAAATTAAAATTTAATTCAAAAAGTAAGCTAAAATATTGTTTATTAAGTTTATTAGAAAGTGAAACATTCAATATTAATATTTTTTAGTATATTTTGTAATGTAGATTGAAATACATACTAGAAAATATGTTGAATAAGAATTTTAGATATTCTTTAATAATACTTGCAAATATGACTAAAAATAATATACACTCAGCGAATTTTTTCACTGTTATGATGATTTCAACAATAAATGACACGTCTCTTCAAAAATATTATTTGCACATATGATTAAAAATAGTAAAATTATTTTTTAGTGTGGTCTCTAAGAATTGTAAAGTCATTATAAAATAATGATCAAACAAAAATGTTATAACCATTGTAAAATGATAAATGTAAAATGTCTTAATACCCAAATCGAACAAGTATTATACACAAAAAATTACGAATTTCTAAAAAAGAACTCTTTTTAGTTAACCATAAAAATTTCTAGAGATAAACTAAAAATAATCATTAATTGTATAGACTTTAGATTAATATATTGTTTGTAATAATCTAAAACCTATTTAATCAATTTAAAACTTAAATTCCTCTCGATTCAGATGAAAGTTTATCTATTTCATTTGATAAATTAACACATTCATTTAGAAAATTTAAAGGAACTAGTTCTTTCAAACGGATTGCTTCTAAAAGTTGCTCCTTACTATTTCCAATGAAGTTGTTTCTAAGAAAAGCTGGTAGACCACCACGCCTGTCGTACATTATGTATAATGGAACTCTCAAAGTGCCCAAAACCTAAATTAATAAATAATAATTTCTTTTAATAATTTTAAAATCTTTTATTCCCATATTTTATTAAACAACATTTTAAAATATATACTTTTAACATTTATTTGTACATTCTACTGTACCGCTGCAATAAATATAATAAGTGTTTGTGCACTTTTTTTTGAAACTGCAAAAATACTGCTTTTTTGAGGTTTTCAAAAATGCAAACATAATAAAGATTGTAATCTGTAAATCTTATGCATTTAAAAAAATATAAAGCAAAAACATTTGTTAAAAGATATAATCTTTTTTGTACTAAAAAGCGAAAATAAACTTTATAATTTAAATTTAATAGTTCAGTAAACTTAAGATTGACAGGTCTGCACAAGATTAATTTCGAAACAGACCTGTCAATAATTAGTATACTGAATTATTAAATTTAAATTAAAAAGTTTATTTTCTGCTTTTTAGTACAAAAAAGATATATTTTTTAGCAAATGTTTTTAATGTATTTTTATTTTCTAGTTTTTAATCTTTACAATGAGTTATGGTATTTAGCAATGCAAATTATTGTTATATAGCATTGCTAATGTTATGTTGCAATAATACTATTAAACAGTGGTTCAGATGGCAAAAAATAAGCGGAATAGTTGTGATTAAGTTCCCTAGTAGCAAGCAACATTGGTGCAATATTAGTAAAACATTGGTGCAATATTAGTACTATATCTCAAAATTGGCTAAATATTGTTAACAATATTGGACCAATATAAAACTTCCTCATTTGGATATATATAGCCAATATTGATTTATTTGCAATATTGGCTGTATTTAAACTGCAATATAATACCAACATATTTTTTTATCATAATCTATGAAAAAACATCAAATCCAAAAAAAGATCTCTTTGAAGGGGAGTTGACCCTGTTAGCCGCAGATTATAAATAAACAAGAATAGCAGTTAAAAAACTAAAACCACTTAGAAATTCAATTAAGCCTCAATTAAGTAATTCAATTAAGTCTCATCCTTTTTCTGTGACTGTCTTAAGTGCTCCAAAAACTCTTATTCCTCTAGTTTTTTTACTCGAACATCAGTTCTTTGGAATTTGCTTCCTTCTTCGTACTTTCTTGATTCATGTAATTCGTAATCCTTTAATTTGTCTGTCAATCGTTATCTTGCTTTACAATCTTCATCTTTTCTCCTCCAGTAACTTCCAACTCTAATTAGTGGTTGCTTGCAGCCTTGTTGGAAGCGAAGATGTTTAAAAAAATAAAACAAAACAAAAAAAACATTAATCCTTGAGGGGGGTTTGAACCCTCAAAACTGTCAGCCGCGCATTGAAAGAAGAGTTTTATTATTTTTCTAAAAACTTTTTTCTTTTTGTATTCATAACTTGTAAATGAAAGATAAAAAATAGAAACTCTGCCTTCTTAAATAAATAGAAGTTCTTCTTCTTTCATGAAAACACCAATTGATTTTTTTGTATTACTAGAAAAGTAATAAAATCTTTTTATTTATTTTTCTATTATTTCTAGGTGTTCATAAGTGTTTTTTTTAAATAATTTTTTTTTAATCGAAACTATTACAAAAAAATAGTTTTCCGTTAACAATTTCACTGCACATACTTTATGTATGTGTGTGTGTGTATATATATATATATATATATATATATATATATATATATATATATATATATATGTATATATATATATATATATATATATATATATATATATATATAGTTATAACACGCATACATGCATTATGTGTTAATAATATGCATATATGAGTGTTATTAACTATTAATTGTGCCAAAGTCACAAGATTCATTAAGCTGTAACATGTTTTTTGCAAAACAATCATGTACATGCGATAGCAAAACTGCTGGATTCACTTTATAAGCAACAAAATAAAAATTCAGTGTCGTTAAAGAGATATTTCCAAAACTCCAATTTAAACCTATCACAAAAGGATGATGGTTCTAAATCTTCATTAAAGTCGGCAATGATTCAATAGGCCAAAAATATAATCAAACAAATTTTAACAAAGTATTGGATAGAATCGGTGTTGAACCATTGCATGAAGAAGTTGCTGAAGAAGCCAATAACAACATGAAGACACAATTGCAACAATCCCTAGGAAAGATGATTTTGTTCTGAACCAAGATTAGTAATTCTTATTCTTTTTCAGAGACACTAGTTAAAGCTATTTAAAGCAAGTGGAGTCCAAACATTAAATTTGAATAAAATAGATCTCAAAACAATTCAGCTTATGTCAGCATCCAGGGAAAGTTTTCTATTGATGGTAATGCTATTGGTTTTCTAGCTTGTTAATGTATTTAACTTTTATTCTAAGTTTCAAATCTGACTGAGTTTTAAAATGTTAAATGCATAGGTATTTTTAAAATACAATGTTTTGGAAAATTAAAATTTAATTTGATAATGATAAAAAATTGTTAATACCTAAAAATAAATAATAAAAAAAAAAAATTGATTTGATAATTCTATAATTTTTAAATAATACTGTAAAATTAAATAATTATGTATTGAAAATAAAATAGTTATCTGAAAATGTTTTAATACTGTTTCCTAATGTTTCGGCTGAGTACTTAAGATTTTCTAATTAATACCATGCATAACTGTTATATAAAGGAAATCAGGACTAGTTACACCTAAAGGATGTATTTTAAGTTATTATTACAACTCAAGAAAAAAAAAAAAAATTAAAGTAATAAAGTAAAAACTGTTTACAACTTTTTATTAAAATTTTGCATTAAACACAAGTTTTACTAATAAAACTTGCGTTTTCAATTTTTTTTTTTTTTGGTTTTATGAAAACTAAAGGTGAAAATGAAAAAGTTAAAATAACGAGAAGTAAAAAAATCTTTTTCAAAAAGCCAAAAAATGTCGAATTATTTAAATATTTATATTTGGGTCATTTCACGTCAAATAACCCCCAAAAATTTTTTTGACACCATGCCATCTCAGATTTTGATGATTTTTGAAATACAACTTAAATTAATGAAATAAATCTTCACTCCAAATTTTAATGTCTGACTCCTTATGGTTTCAGAGATATCAATACTCAGTCTCTTTTTTGACTTTTTTTCAGTGCCATTTATTTTTTAAGCTAATTGCATAACACAAATACTTATGAAATACTTCTTCAATAGTAGTGAAATTTTGTACCTAACTGTATTTTAGGGAGAGAAACTTAAAAATAATGGCTAAAACACTAAAAAATTAAAGATTCTATATAAAAAAATTAATTCCAAAATTGTGTAATGATTTTTTCCTAATGTTCTTTATGTAACAAACACCATAATATAAAAAAAAGGATTTTCTTTTTAAATTCAGATTTATTTGCCTTTAAAGCTTTATAATACTAAACCCAAAAAATATCAAAATTACAAAAATAAACCATGGACATAATTAAATTGTAATAAGAAAATTTAAAATATGGCAATAAGAATTAGCAATCTTTAACAGTTTTATAAAAAATTTTAATGTTTTAAATTTTATCAATTTTAAATTTTTTTTATCAATTTTACTGATTTTGTATTGTTTTCCTGTGATATTTGTTGGAATATTAATCATCAACAATAAGTTTGTTAATGGAACTCAGCACACATCATTTCTAGAAGACCAACAAAATGACCTTGAAAAGTAAATGGATTAATGAAATTAACTTGAAAGTCATTATTTTCAACATCAATATCTTCAACTAGCCCAATCCATGGATTGTTATTATATATCAAACATACAAACACTCCCAATGCTTTTATTAATAAAGCTTTTTTTAATAATCTCATCAGTTTGAAAATTAAAAGCAAATAAATACTCTATTTGTTCAGAAACAACTTTAGTTTGAAATGAAATTTTGCTAGCTGCGAGTGCCTGGTAATAATTTTGCAGTTGCATAATCTTTGCTTCATTTTGCTTTGCATTATCATGTTTGACATGATAATTTTTTGATAATTCTCAACTGCACTAATTATTACATATCTAAAATTTATTATTTTCAGATATTTAATATAAACTCATTCCTATGATTTCATTTTGGCAAAAATAAAACATTGCAGATGCTGTAAGTATATGATTTGTTGTTGTTCGACGAAGGCTAGCAATTGAAGTTAGTTTTTTTACAGCCCCACTTATGCTATCACAAGGTGATTTATTGTGACTTGTTGCAAAGAAAGACCATGTACATTTCATAGTAAAATCTTGTTCATGGTGGCATATATTTATGAAGAGTTTGCAGTTTGATAAGAAATATTGCTTTTAATATGTTCAATTGTTAACTTCATCACATGATATACCATATCTACATCATACAGTAAATCATCTGTAAATCATATATTATATTATAATGTTTTTATATAGAACCTTCTGGACACAAAGAGCAACAATTTATCATGCAATTCTTGTTAGCCCTACTACAAACTAGCATATCAATAAGTTTGTGATAATCCTTTGATAATTTAACTACACTAATTAATAACTTAACATTTTGATGGTAGGTGCACACATACTGTATGCGTACCAGATGCTCCTACTGTAATGCACTGTTTTAGACGATGTGAGCAAAGGGTAAAAAACAAGTCTTTATATCAAGATATCTGTTTTTAAACTTAGCATACAGTTCTTTTAGATTTGAAAGAATCAAATACTTTTGCATATGAGATCTTTGAGCTATACTCACAAAATTTTTTTTACCAGACATTTTCATCATTGCAACAAAACTAAATAATTTTATCTGCAGTTTCTTGAAATATTTCCTTTCCTTTTTTTTTTTTAAGGAATGATAAAATACCATTTTTTTACAGCAGTTTTATCTGCAGAATATAATTAGTAACAAATTCTTTTTCTATACATTTGTAGACCAAGATATTGGAACTGGTGTTAGTAATTGAACTTTCTGATTCCGAATGTAAATTAAAATTTTTTTAAAATTTTTCCTAAGTCATTTGCTTTACACTTAACTTCCTTAGATAATTTATTGAAGGAATCTTGTTGGCTTAACTAATCAGGGTCTAGATTCAAAGTCCTTGCAACACTTAACTTTACTGTTTTTTGAACATGTAATAATTTCTTTTTATGGAGAGCAACTTGTGACTATTCACAGCATGTGTAATGAGAGGACTTATGTTCATAGCAGTCAAAGAAGAATTGAGATTTTCTTATAACAATTTGTTTATAGCAAGTTTATTATGTTCATCTTCGCAAATCTGGTTGCAAGTCAGTTCGCCTGGTAGATCATTGTTAAATGACCCCAATTTAATTATACATGATGGACATATCTTTTCTCCAGAAATAACAATATACCAATTTTTCAATTTCCCAGCAAGACATTTATTTCTTTGCATCTACCTTAAAACATGAGTAATAATTACTGCTTCAGTGAGTATTTTGCAAAAAAATCTAGTATATATAATTATGATAAAATTCAAAAAAAAAATTTCATGGTTTTTCTTTTTTTCTTTTTCCATTTTTCTGTGGTTTTT
This sequence comes from Hydra vulgaris, assembly GCF_038396675.1. Classification (NCBI taxonomy): domain Eukaryota; kingdom Metazoa; phylum Cnidaria; class Hydrozoa; order Anthoathecata; family Hydridae; genus Hydra; species Hydra vulgaris. The sequence continues at coordinate 15,581,147 of NC_088931.1, forward strand.
CTTTTCTTCTTTTTCCATTGTGTGAATTAAATGGATCATAGCAAGTTATGTAGATTGTGGAGTAACGTTTTAAGTAAACTTATTGGGGAAATCAAACATTTGCATTTTCATCAATTTCAATGCTAGAACAACTATTTTTCTGCATCATTGAGACTTTCTTGATACCATTGGATTTCATATGTGTTTGTTTACGACAAATTTTTTTATTTATTATTCCAATTATTAATATTCCAACATCTTTCTTTATCATTTACACTTTTATATTATTTTTTAGTTCCATAAGAAATTATTTTACAATAATTATTATTTAAAGATTCGCAAATAGAAAACCCTTCATTAAACATGAAAATTGTATAAAATAAAGATCTTTAATGTGAAATGCAAACAAGCTATATATTGGAACTGTATCATAGAATCTAATATCTTCGTAAAGAAATGCAAAAAATAAATGTATATAACTTTTTTTATTATTAAATAAAAATTTATCTTAATTTTTTTTTATAAAACTTGCAAATAAATCAGATTCAAAAAAGAAAACCCTTGCAGTTCTTTGTAATAAAGAGTTGGTTATATATAGAACCATAGAAAAAAATTTCATAATCATATCTTTCAGGCATCTCAAGATATACTTTTTTTTTGTATGGGGCATCATGAAACTTTTAAAAGAGAATTACAACATTGTGAAATTGAATTTTTATATAGTAGCCTAATTTTTTAGTGTTTTAGCCATCATTTTTCAAGCTCCTCTCCCTAAAAAATAGTTAGGTACAAATTTTCAACACTATTGAGCAAGTATTTTATAAGTCAAAGCTAATTGTGTTATGCAAGTAGGTTCAAGAATAAATGGCGCTAAAAAAAAAATCAAAAAAGAGATTGGAACTGAGCATCAATATCTCTGAAACCGTAAGGAGTCAGATATTAAAATTTGAAGTGAAGTTTTCTTTCATTAATTTAAATTTGTATACCAAAAATCGTCAAAACATAGTGCATAGTGGCATAGTGCCAAGCATTAATTGAGCTGAGCAGGAATAATCCATATATTGATTAAAGTGATCATATTGATTAAAGTGAACTATGGGGTAAATTGTATTAAATTCATAAGAATAAGTTAAATCATTATGTAACTCAGGTTTAAGCACTTTTCTACAATAATGAATGTTTTTAATTGTAATAATAGATGAAGTTGTTGACAAAAATTATTTATAATGTAATTCAGTAAACATGTCAGACCAATATGAAATTTCACATAACAAAAGTATTGTAACTTAAAGAAAATACTTTTGAATCTACAGATATTTTCTGTATTTTACCTTTTCTTTATTATGAGTATAAAATTTATGTGAAATAATATAAATTACAAAATAGCTTATAGTTTTTTTGAGTTCTCTGCACAAGTTAAAATATCTAAGTATTTTGTTGCACCTTACTCTGTTCACTATTGCAACTTGCCCCAGACCGGGGTAAGTTGCAACAGTGAACAGGGTAAGGAACAACAATACCAGTAGGTATTATTTTAAATAAATAAAAACTGATTATTTAAAATAATACCTACTGGCATTATTTTGAATCGTCAACTTTTGGTTCTGATTTTTCAAAGGTTTTTATTATTCAAAATAATACCTGTGTTATTTTGGATAATAAAAACCAATGTTATAGTTTTCAGTTATTTTAGAAACTTTACTGTAAAAATAAAAAAACTTTAATTTAACATCTGTTTGCAATATTTCAGTCAAAGTAAAAATATTTTATTAAACTTTTCTATTATATCCATGAAATCTTTTTTACACAAAACAAAAATTGTCACTTTCTTCTGAATAATTGATAAAGGGCTTTTAAAATTAATTGAGCACATTTAAGTTTTCCCAGAATGTTAGCTTTTCTATAGAAATTGATTTTTCTAAATTTTTTATTAAACCAGATTTTCTGTGGGCTTGCTCGATTTGATTTTTTTTTGGAAATCCTATGTTCATTGGTTTCTTCAAAAAATCCAATATTTTGTAGCTTTTGTATTAGTAAAACAAATTTAGATTTCCTCTCATAGTTTTAAATTGTTCATACAAAGTACGGAATTTATTAATCTTTTTATTTCTTAGTTTTGAAATTGAGGAACTTTCTGACCAAACATAAAAAAATATTTTTTTTGTTATTAACTTTAGTTTATTTAGAATACAATAAGTGACAAATATAAGATAAAAAAAGGTGTGCAAAAGTATTAGCGCACTTACAATCTTTTGAGGATTCTAAGAAAATTTAATGCTTTATATGACTACCTTTGTTTTCAAGAAATGTCAAGACTCTTCACGGCATGGAATCTGTAAGTGTTTTGATTAGATCTTGTGGCACGGTATTCCACAAGTCTAGCATTTGAGTCTTGAATTGCACTAAGTAAGTAAGCTTACTTTTTTACAATTTACAGTTCATTCAACTGCAAAAATTTTCAATAGGATTCAAATCAGGTGAGCAAGCGGGCCAAGACACCAGATTCAATCGTTTTTTTTCCATGTATGGCAAGGAGCCTTATCTTTTGTTGAAATTGCCAAGTGGAGTCAGTTCTGAAGATGCCCATTGAAGGCTGTAAATAATCTTTTAATACCCCTCCATACCAACATTGATTGAGACAATCAGTGTAAAGATGCACCAGGCCAGTGCTAGATCCAGATATATATATACAACCACTATTAAGTAGCCTCCTCATCTGTAGTGGCTTTATCGGCCTTGAGGAGGTGAATAACAAAAAAAAAAAAAAAAAAAAAAATATATATATATATATATATATATGTGTATATACATATATATATATATATATATATATATATATATATATATATATATATATATATATATATATATATATATATATATATATATTAGGGCAGATCATTTTGAAACTTTTTACAATAAATGCTTAGGCCATATGAACTTTAAATGTGTTGGCCCTTATGTAAAACTAATGCAAAAAAAAAAAAAAGAAAAATTTTAATTTTTAGGTTTTCAAATTTGAACCTCAAAAACCGAGGATTTGTGAAAAAATGCAGTATACGCGGTTTGCTGCAACTTGACCGGTTATTCTGATGGCTCAAAAACATTTTCAATCGAATCCTTGACCCCAAATACCAATTATTAGACACCTGGACAGTCATTTTAACTTAAAAACTTATGATTTAAAGTTTAAAAAGATCGTTATTTTTGCTATACTTTGCTGCAATATCTTGCGTTGTTACGAAAAAATATTTTATTTAAACTTGAATTTATTTAATAAGTTATATGAAATAACTTAAGAAATATCATTCATAAGATGATGCATTTGAGCTGACATGTTAAGTCCACAAAAATTATTTTTATAAACTATAAATTTTGAGTTCTTTATTGATGGCTAAACGAACACGTAAAAATAGTCAAAGTTGAAAATTAAGCGTTATAGGTTTTGCAAGTGAAATTTTAGATTCTGAGTTACTAACATTAAGAGATGTCATTAAATACGGTCTGTTTCTAAGAAAAGATAATAACTGTAAAGCGAACGCAAAAATTAAAGATACATGCAAAAAGGTTTTTTTAAAGTGAAAACACAATGGTTGAAAGCGAATCCTGAAGTTCCAATCGTGACGGACAAAGTTGGTATAAATAAAATAGCTAAATTATGGAAAAAAGCTACAGATATTGTTAACTTCAGGTGCAACACTGAGACCATTTCTAAGTTTCACTCTAATCTGGACAAGCTATTTGATATAGCGAAGTGCAAGTGTGACATTGTTTTGTGTAAGGAGGCAAGTTGTAGTTCGTGTGTTTTTAAAGCTCATATCTCTTGTCAACCCAAGAGAGAAAACAAAATTCCCAGAAAAGAACTTCAGTTTATAAAATCCCAAAGAGAAAAATTAGGGACAAAAAGTTGTATGCAAATGGGAGCTCAAGATTTTAAATAGCTAACAGACAAGAAAAAAATTATAAAAGGAAGGAAACTGGAAAAGAGAAGTCACAAATAGAATATATATATATATATATATATATATATATATATATATATATATATATATATATATATATATATATATATATGTATATGGGGAGAGAGAGAGAGAGAATCTATATACTTAGAGATTGGACATACAAAAAACGGCGACTATGTTTTTGCCAAATTAGTGCACAGCATAAATGAATTTGAGTAAAAACAATTATAAAGCTTAATAATATTTTAAATAAAAATTTGTTTTTAAAAACTAAAAAATTTTATTTGCAAAAAGAGCAGCAAAAAAATAGTTGTAATTTATATGTAACTGAACAAAGGTTTATACTTGACAAAAGGCTTTCAATTTAATTTAAATTAGTCTTTTAGTTAAACCTAAACTTTCATTGTCAATGCATGCATTAATGCAATAATAATGCAATGCATTATCATGCTTTGTTGTAAAGTGTACAAGAATTTTTTTTTATTTTTTTATTTTTGCGTAAAAAACTTTTTTTCTTCAGGCTAAATATTTTAAGCCTGAATTTAATAAACCTGTTTTCAAGCTTCGATTTAATTTTATGACAATTAGGATACAAAATTAAACTTTTAATTTTTTCTTCAGAATGGATTTTCTCTACAGGCATAGCATTACAATTGCTTTGGAAAAAATGGTATGGCCCAAATTATTCAAATATTAATTCTATTTGTAAAAAGAATGCAAATGTTTTTTCATTAGCAAAAAATAAATTACCAACTTTGTGCTCTTTGTTTGCGACAAATTTAATATAATCAGCATTTAATCTATTTTTAGAACTTAGAGATTCAAAACAAATTGTGCAAATTCTTTCAATTTTGTACCCTCTGTAATATTAAACAAACAATTTTGCTCAGCATTACTTAAAATTAAACTGGAGGTTCTATCTTTAGGTATAACAATGTACTCTTTCTGTTGTGGCTTGAATATCTTACAGGTCAAGAAAACCTGATAAGAATTGATGGTCATCTATATCATAACTGCCCTTTGATGATTTTTTCAAGAATTGGTCATTTTTGAATTTGAAGAGCTGTAGGAATTACTTGCTTTGCACTAATTCTTATAAACCAAGCAGCTGTAAGCATTTAAACATCTTTTTTTTAATCTGCAATAAATTTTAATCCACAACTTACATCATGATTCATTACACATGTTGCTTTTGATACTTTCATTTTGTTGAAATGTTTTTCATCTAGATGCTCAGATATAAGTTTATAAGCAAACTTTATACCCATTCCTTCTTGAAAGTCTACAAGCTTGTTTATTCCTTCTTGAAAGTCTACAAGCTTGTTTATTCCTTCTTGAAAGTCTACAAGCTTGTTCACTCCTTCTTGAAAGTCTACAAGCTTGTTCACTCCTTCTTGAAAGTCTACAAGCTTGTTCATTCCTTCTTAAAAGTCTACAAGCATGTACAATTGTTTTGAATCTATAATTGGTGATAAAAGTTTATATTTTTCTTGAATCTTAGCTCTAATTATGAAATGTTTCTTACATAAGAGAGATGTTCTTATATTCTTTAATAAATGTGGCACATCCGCTAAAAAATCAATAGTACAAGTTGGGTCTCACAGGGTGTTTAATTGAGCTAGAAATATTACCATTGTTAGTACAGCTAATATTAAAAGATCTCCACATTGCTTGGCTGATTGCTTGACTCATATCAGAAGTTACACTATTTTAATTTTTAATCATATATCTTCAGTATAATTTATTATAGTTAGGATAATATTTTTTAAAACATCACCATTAACAGAACTTGAAGTATAATAGTATGCTACAGTTTGTTTCCATCTTGTAGATATTCCTCCATAAAAACTAAAGCATGGTTAGCTGTGAACTTGTAGATGAAATATGAACTTGTAGATGTATCATAGTCAACACTTTCGGTTATTGACATTTCATCAAGAATTAAAGCACATTCTAAAAGCACATTTCGTGAATTTTTATAACATTCACTTTAGTTTTCATAAACTTAAAGACTTCTGTTAAAATACCACTTTAGAACTTTAGATTTTCTAATCTTTGTTGTAGGGTAGGTAGCAATAAGGCCACATGGTTTAGGTTTTTTTCGATTCGGTTTTAAAAATAAAACCAACGACTCGGCTTTTTATGATTCGGTTAAAACTTTTTTTTGATTGGTTCAGTTCAGTTTCGGCTAAAAACAAAACAAAGTTTTAGAGGTCATTTATTTAACAAATTTAGAATTACAGATTTTTTAAAATACCAAAGAAAACTAACAATTAATTAATTAACAATTAATTTTTATTCTTTTAATATTTTGTTTCATATAAACAATTTTTTCCACATTTTCAACCGCCAACATAGTTCTTCTGGCAAGGACAATGTTACCAGCAGTAGAAAAAACCCTCTCCGAAGTTGCAGAAGTTGTTTGTATACAAATTTATTTTTGTGCATAGTTTGATAAAATTGGGTACTGCAACTTCATAATTTTCCATAACTCTAAAATATTTGTCATTTCTTCAGCTGTTTTAGCTGCTAAATAATAAACAATTTCTAAACATGATTAGTTTTGATGTGGCTGGTTATTGTTGAAGTACTGCCACAGCGTATTTTGTAAGACTTAAAGCAAATTTTACACTTGCCTTCACTTGACTTTTTAATGAATTTTCAAATATCACTTTCTTTCGGCATCTTTAACATGAATAAAATAAAAACTGTTAGTGAGAGAACCAAACCAAATAATAATCAAATAAATAAACATAAGTAAAAATTTAATTTTGAACAAGTATAATAGCAGATAACATAGTTCAACGTAAATAAATTTAACTTTATAATTTTTTAAAATCTTTAAAAAGTATTTTAGTTATTTCTAAGAACATTATAAGTCACAATGCAAATATTAAATTATTTGCATTGTGACTTATAATGTTCTTGCATGCTCCTTAAGGCATTAATAACATTTAAACAACAAAATATTTTAATTATATCAGTATTATTAATTATATGCTTATTAGGATACAATAAAAACAGTTTAGAAAACAAGGTTTTCAAAATAGCAATATTATAAGCAAAATATTTTAACAATATTAGTAATTTAAGTTAAATAAAAATTACATCTTTTTAGAAAAAGCTTATACTCACATTTTACATTGTTTTACGTTGTTCAAATTTTATTATATTTACATTGCTCCCTTTTTTATAAAAAAAAAGGAAACAATTTAAACATAATAAAATAGTCCACAATTAGTTGGCTGTGAAATTAGAACAAATGTTGCAGACCATGATGAAGTAAGATTTTTTGAAAGATACCACAAACCACAGAAAAGCAAAGTAAATTTATTTTGCTCTTCTATGGTTTGAAATTTCTTAAATTAAATAACAATTATATATTATTTAATAAATCAATATTAAACAATTTTTTTAACATTTGAAAATTTTACATCGGTTTTTAAAAAAATTTTCGGTAACGGTTCAGTTTTTATTTTATTTTAAATAATTAGATTGGTTTGGTTCAATTTGGTATTTTTGTTTCGGTTTTCACTGAAAGAATGTTCAGTTAACCGCACGACCTTAGTGATGGGTATGGTAAAATTAATTGAAGTAAGTTTTCATAACCACTTTGGCCACATGTAAACTTGAGTTCCAATGCTTCATTTATAGTATCACTTGACCATATAATAAACTTCATATTTTCTCTACTTAAGGATAATATTTGATCTTCTTTAAATATTGTTTTAACTTATCTCTCCTTTTATGATTATACTTTTAAATAGCATTTATTCTTGCTTTAGTTTTTAAAGCGTTTATCTTTTTCTTTTGGATAATGATTATTTTTTCTAATTTTCTCAATTTTTCATTTAAATCTTGTATAAGTAAATCTTGTATAAGCAAAATTTTTATCAACCTCAGTAGTGCAAAGTGATTCAAATACTCCATTGTCATTTACTTCAATTAAAATATTTTCCAACTTCTTCACTTCTATTTGCTCAACTGGTTTTTTTTGTTTATGTTTTGGTGTAACATGGTTAAAGATTGTAGGAACTGCATTAATATTAAGTTTTCTTGAGCCATCTTCTCTAGTTTTTTCCCACTGATCAGCATCAAAGTTTACAAAATAATTGATCAACAATTATGTGTATTTATGGCTTCTTATTATGAATCATATCTAGAATCAATTATATGTTGTATTTTTTTATGCTTACTTCACATAAAAAGCTTGTGTTTGTAGGTGTTCAGTTCAATAGTTTAACTTCAGAAGTCCAAATAGCCCACTGTCTTTGTTTTTGGGAAACATTTTAAAAGAAATGGACAACCAGCCATACCTTTACGAATATTTAACAAAAATTAGGAATAGTCTTCACTCAGTTATTTTTTTTGGCAAAAACATGGCGTCTAAAACCGTAAAAATCAAACATCCAATCAAAAATGATCACACCTATTTAAATATATATATATATATATATATATATATATATATATATATATATATATATATATATATATATATGTATACATATATATGTATACATATATATGTATACATATATATGTATACATATACAACACAAAACAACTTATATTTTATAAAAAAATACTAGCAAAAAGCAAAACAAAAAATCTTAATGGCTAGTCCGTTTGCATTTAGTTGGTTTTTCTAAACATTTTTCTAACAAATTTTATACAAAGTAATTTATTAATTTTAATTATATACATACATACAAAGTATTACATTAATAATCATTTCTAAAATTGTGCATCAAAGTTGTACATTTTATGATGGTTTTAAATTTATCATCAATAAATTTAAATGATATATTACTTAAGAGGTGCTTTTACTTGATCATAATTATAACTGATATAATATTATAAGATTATAATTGATTCCCCTTACTTATATATCTAAAAGTAAGCAGAACATTGATTTTTTATGTAGATAATGAAGTAAATATTTTAACTTAAATTAGGTTTAGCGCTGTGTTCAATTATGTGGAGAATGTTTTTAGAAGCCCCAAGCTCCCTATTAACTTATACAATGTTTAATAATTTAAAATATTGGTCAAATTAAAATTCTTTAAAAGTTAATCTAACTCTTCAAAAATGAATTTTGATAATTTCACAAAAACTTATCAAAAAAGATTCAAAGCTCAATAACTAAGGGTGGAATGCAAGTACTTGAGTCAAGTACTTGCATTCCACTTGAACTTTACTATGCAACCAATATCGGCAGAGTATTTTTTGAGGGGAAAACCCATACTCTGCTGCTATTGGTTACAATGTAAGGATCAATTCGAATTTGACTCAAGTTCGCTTCTTGCATTCCACCCTAAATCTGCCAACATTCTCCTTTTAAAATGAGTTGTAACAAAAATGAAGTTTTTTATAATTTCATATTTAATAAAGTGATACAAAATAAATATATTCTACTAGATATAAAATCCCCAAAGATATACCTCATAACCGCCATACTCTTGTTCCATACTTCTTTTTTCAATCTCTAAGAACTCTTGGAATGTTACCTGTTTGCAATAGAAATGGAGACAAAGCTTTTTCTCATTAAACATATGACAAAATAAATAATCATCTGGCAAAAAACGAAACATTTTAGGAAGTTCACCAAGTTCTTCATTAAATTCTCTAAGCAAAGCATCCTCAAAACTGCTATCAGAGTCATCTACATATCCACCAGGAAAACCAATTCGACCATCAAAACGCATTTCCATCTAAGAATACAATTAACAACTATATATATGTATATATACATTTATTTACATGTATGTATATATAAAAAATAATAAATATATATGTGTGTGTATATATATATCTGTGAAAACACACACAAACAGGTATATATATATATATATATATATATATATATATATATATATATATATATATATATATATATATATATATATGTATATATATATATGTATATATATATGTATATATATATATATATATACATATATGTATATATATATATATACATATATGTATATATATATATATATATATATATATATATATATATATATATATATATATAGACATATATATATATATATATATATATATATATATATATATATATATATATATATATATATATATATATATATATATATATATATATATATATATATATATATATATATATATATATATATATATATATATATATATATACTCTTCCTGATGATCCAGCAATGGTGAAACTTCAAGTAGAAGAAAAAAGTTAGATAAGTGTTTTTTACTAATTTATAAATATATATATATATATATATACATATATATATATATATATATATATATATATATATATATATATATATATATATACATATACATATATATATATATATATATATATATATATATATATATATATATATATATATATATATATATATATATATATATATATATATATATATATATATATATATATGTATATATAATTAAAATTCAATAAATACAGCAGCGTATAAACTTTTTCGAAAAAAATATATTTGCTTTTATTTCAATACATATTATTCGATATTTCGCTGATCTATCGTGATCAGCATCATCAGGTATAATAAAAATCGTTACAAAGAAAATTGTTATAATAAAAACAAACCGTTAAAAAGATAACATTAAAAAGAGCATGAGAAAATACAAAATAGGATTAAATGTTGACGTCAGATAATCTAATAAAAAAATGCTCCCAAGCTTTTGTTGTGACGCTATCACCATCATCCCTATTAAGAACATTTTCGCCACTTCCTAACACTTGTCGAACTTTAGCTTTGTTTATTTCCAGGGATTCTCGAACTTTCCGAATATGATTTTCTGGAGCTTCTGATATGGTTTTCGGGTTTAACCAGTCAAACATACCTTGGCATGATTTGGAATGCTCAGTAGCATCAGAACTCGCCCATTTTCTCATGAAAGTTTTTGGTTTACATGTAAACCAAAAACTTTCATGAGATATGTAGACAATTGCCACGCTCGCTTTAACTCAATAAAACAACAACAAATGTTTCTAAATATCCTAAACGAACAAAATCCTGCCATAAAATACACTGTTAAACTCAAAAACCACCCAAAACAACTTAATTTTCTAGATATTAATATTACGAACACATGCATGGAGCTTATGAACTTCAAATACATCGAAAAGAAGCAATAACTAATATTCAACTTAAACCAAATTCAAATATCAACGGTTTTTAAGCCGTCCAAAAAGAATATGTTCTCAAAAATACCTCCATTAGGAAATTAATTTTTTAATAAAAATATTATTGAAACCTGAAAACCATATCAGTATCTCCAGAAAATCATATTCAGAAAATTCGAGAATCCCTGGAAATAAAAAAAGCTAAAGTTTGACAAGCGTTAGGAAGTGGCGAAAATGTTCTTAATAGGGATGATGGTGAGAGCGTTGCAACAAAAGTTTGGGGGCCATTTTTTTATTAGACTATCTGACGCCAACATTAATTCCTATTTTGTATTTTCTCATGCTTTTTTTAATGTTATCTTTTTAACAGTTTGTTTTTATTATAACAATTTTCTTTGTAACAACTTTTATTATACCTGATGACACTGATCACAATAGATCAGCGAAATATCAAATAATATATCTTAAAATGAAAACAAGTATATTTTTTTCAAAAAAGTTTATATGCAGCCGTATTTATTAAATTTTAATTATATATATATATATATAAATATAAATATATATATATATATATATATATATATATATATATATATATATATATATATATATATATTTATATATATATATACACAATTAATTAATTGACATTTTAAAATATTTTTTAAAAAATATGAAACTTTTAAATACCAAAACAGCATTTCTAACAGGTATCCAACCAAATAACTTGACCTCAGGTAGTGGTGCATGTATCATAGCATGAACACAATGTCTCCAAGAACTACTTAAAGTTGCACTTTCAGCTCGAGTTATTAGTTTATAAGTGTGTTTTGTTACAGTAGATAAAGACATGACAGCTCCCATTAAATGTCACAAAAATTCTAAAAATAAAAACTAAAAAACTTTTGTTGTAAAATCTAAAAATGTTTTTGAAAGAATGAAAAATAGATAAACAAACTTGAAATTCTCCACAAAATAAAAATTCTAATGTATATATGATATATCTTATGACTAATTATCATTATGATTGTTAAAATATTGAAAATGATTCCTGAGATATGACACACTTATAAACAAGTAATTTTACACCAACAAGTTACATATGAACATATACGAGTAAGATGAACACTGCCTTGCTTTTTGCGAAGAAAAAAAGTAGCAAATAATTTAACTTAAGTTTCATACTGTGCTCTATGAGGTAGAAGGTGGAACGCTGGTCACCTTATCTAAAAATTAAATTGGAAGGAAGTTTATTATTATAATTATATTTTCTAAGTAATTTACTTAAAAAAAACAAAATAATATTTACTGAAAACAAAACTAAAAAGTGAATTGATTCTAAAACTAATAAAATAAACTTTAAAAATTTTGAACAAAATTTATTTAAGAAAAATATTGTGGTAGAGTACAATCTCTCTAATTCAAATCTCCTTAATTCCAAACCTCCATAACTTGATTAAATGCTAAACCACTGTGAAATGTTGCTGTAAAAAGTGAAATTTCTATAATTCAACAATCTCAATAAATCAAACTTTTATTTTCCCCTATAAAATTCAAATTAGAGAGGTTGTATTGTATCACTTGAGAGAATTTTATAAAGGATAAATATATTTAATCCCTAAACTGCTATATTTTATATGATTATTTTATACATTTACTACTTATGTATATATTGTAATATATATTTCTACTTTTCGATTTATTTTGTTACTTAGTTAAGTTACACGAAGATGCAATCTTATTAAACTCATCATCAGCTGAGTATATGAATTTATACGTGACTTATATGTTACCCACTTTTGTGTGGTATTTATTGTAAGTAACTTTAGTAAGCACAATGATTAGTGATGAACTGTAGTAGTAAGCACGATGATTAATGATGAACTGTAGTAAACATGATGATTAGTGATCAACTGTAGTGAACATGATGATTAGTGATGAACTGTAGTAAACATGATGATTAGTAATGAACTGTAGTAAGCACGATGATCAGTTATGAACTGTAGTAAACATGATGATAAGTGATGAACTGTAGTAAACATGATAATTAGTGATGAACTGTAGTAAACATGATGATAAGTGATTAACTGTAGTAAACATGATGATAAGTGATGAACTGTAGTAAACATGATGATTAGTGATGAACCGTAGTAAGCGCAATGATTAGTGATGAACTGCAGTAAACATGATAAGAGATAAACTGTAGTAAGCACAATGATTAGTGATGAACTGTAGTAAACATGATGATTAGTGATGAACTGTAGTAAACATGATGATTAGTGATGAATTGTAGTAAGCATGATGAGTAATTGCTTGAATTTGTCAAATGATATTGTTTCAACAACATTATCTTACAAAATGCTTCAGCCTTTGATGATACAGTTGTTAACTGACTTCTCAGTTCTATGTTATATCTGCCTTCAAGAGTAGCTTAAATCAGTTCTATGTTATCTCTGTCATTTTGCATTAAATCTTACAGTTTTTATTTTTAAAAGCTTGATAAACTTGTAATGTTGAGCTGTACTGTTTTTAATTTTAGAAGACAACAAAGTAAGGGTTCCAGACTTGTATAGCAGATATATGTTGTGTAAAGTCTTTTTTTCAAATTAAAGTGTCTCTTGATGCAAAGGTCTATTTAAGAATTTTGAGCATGTTATTAGATTTATTTGATGCTAATTTACACTGCTGAGCATATTTGAAATCCTTAATAATTTGAACTTTGAGATCTCTTTCAAAATTAGTGACTTCAAAACAACTCTTTTGACTGTGGTATCCTCTTCAACTTTTTCCATTTAGTTCAGATTTAGTTCAGATTTTTAGCCCAGAGTTGACATGTATGCTTTTATATAATTTTCACATTTATTTCCATTAGCCAGGATTACATCCATGTAAGAATCTTGTCCAGATCAGATTTTAAAATTGCTGTCTTCATTATTTTTAATGAGCTTTGTAATGTCTGATGACATTTTGAAATTGCTGATTTAAAGCTACAATTAGTTTTTTTTATTAAAAATGGTAACAACATATCAAATTGTGTGCACTGTGCATCAATATTAAAAATGGTAACAACATATCAAATTGTGTGCACTGTGCATCAATATTCTACTGTCTTTTAGATCACATTTATCAATTAGTTATATGTGATCTATAAACTCAAAAAAAAAATAAAAAAATAAAGAATAAAAGATACAAATGAAGCAAGAATAAATGTTCAATATATAAACAAGATTGTTTACATCATGAACTCAATCAAATCTTAGAAATTACTTACCCTTATCAAAAAAAAAAACGTTTATCTTTTTCTATGAACTACTTTTCTCCATATTTAAAAACAAGAAATATATAGTATTAAAGTAACTTGTAACTCTCCACACTGACAAAAGTTTAAACGAGTATATATTTTTAATGAAAGTATACCTTCTTTTTATATTTAATTTTGTTTAATATGTTCTAAATATCTATATAGCATTAAAAAAAAAGAGTTTGAAGAGAACTCTTTTAAGTAAGAAGGAGACTTGTGATAATATAAAACTTGCAAAGGAAAAATGAATTGTTTTCTAATAAATATTTTTTCACAGATATTTTGTAGTGAATCAAATGAGTAAAATTACAGGTAAAAAAAAAATACTTCTGAAAAAATATTGAAAAATAAGTTAATACTAAAAACAATATTATAAAACCAGTTTTTGCTTTAAAGTTTTTTATATACAATGAAAAATAATTTTAAGTGTTTTTATTATAGCAACCAATTATTGAACTTTTATACAAAATGTACAAGCCCAAACGTCTGCTTCTTTAGATTTTAATTTAGTGTTCATTAAGTTAGAACTTAAAGATGGTAATCTCACATTTAACTGTTCAATAGTATTTAGTCTATGATCGTTCATTGTAGGCATTCCAAACAGTTTGCTAACACTACATAATACATCTACCATATAGTCTCCTTTGTAAAGAAACAAGAACCCACACTGATGGATAAAATTTTCACCAACAGCTATCTAAAATAAGAACATTGATTTAAAAATGTTATTTATATTGTTGAACTAAACCTTTCAAAAATACCCATTTTCATAATACATGACACTAAAAAAAAATTGTTTATAATAAAACTAGGCATATAAAAGTATAAAAAAAACTTTTCAAAAACGTTTTAAACTTCCCTAATTAACAATCTCTAAGTAAGTATGTTTCTAAGTAACAACCTCTAAAAAATTTTTAATCTGTGACAAATCATTTCAACAAAAAACCTATTTTATGTTAAAGTTGTTTAACTTTTTTTATGAACAATTGTAAATTTTTTTAAGCAAAATGATTAAATTATTTTAGGCTGCTTAACTGTAGCTTCACTCAAGAATAAAACACAAAATTAACTGTTCAAGCAAAGTAAATTCAGCTCAGTTAAACAAAACTTTGCAAAAATATTAGCTTACAAAAAATACTTATATTTTTAATTATTTAAATCAAATTAAAATAGCTACGAATATAAACTATTATATTTATTTACAGTAAATTTATCTTATAATAAACCTGTATTTGATTTAAATTACACTTTATCATATATTTAATTTAATATACTTTATTGTATATTAAATTTATGAGAAATAATAAACAATTACACAGGAGTTTAATTTTTAATAATCAGATTTTTAGTTATACTCCTTGCTTTTCTTTGTAAAATCATATTTGAAATAATCATAAGCCTACTCAAACACGCATTTAATGTATATTTATAAATTTAAACATGCTTTTATTGTATATTTATAAATTCAAAAATGCCACTATTGTATATTTATAAGCTAACTCAAACATGCTTTTAGTATGAGATTTATACTTACACTGTGTAAATGTTCATTCTCACCTATCTTAACTTGAAAACCATTATCATGAAATAAGTAAATGTGACAATATGATCACACCAATTCAATATTGTCCTTAGCTTACACATTCACTGAATTGCATTTATGTTCCTGTTTAAGTTTGTGGAACTAAAATGTATGAGGGTATGTGCTTACCTCAGCATTTGCATGGGGTACATTATTTCAAAGGGAAAATCTTAAAATGCCAGATTTAACATAAACCAGACCAAACAAACTATTGTTAAACTTTTGTACGACTAAAAATATTTATTATAAGAAAAAAAAAAAAAAGAAAATTAGAAATCAGGACAACTAATGTTAAATAACCTACATAAACTAACATTAAAAATTCAACTAACCTTTTTTATGCTTTTTGAGAGAGAACCAAATGGTATATACAACTCTTTCATATACTCTGGAGTTCTTTGACATCCTTGATAAGTTTTAATGTGAAGAACCAGGTTTCCTACCTCATTCCCTTTGTTATTATTTATGAAAATAGATAATTCAGTGTAAAGTTTTGTTTTGATACAGTAAAAAAGTAAAATATTTTAATATATCATACCTCGTAACCAAACAGGGCCCTGGTTCTAGCAAAATTTAGGTTTTTTATTAGACCCAACTCCGGCCCCAGCTACATAGTCAAATTAGACAGAGCTAAATTGTTTTATTGGTTTTAACAGTATTTAACTAAGCATTTAAAAAAGTGTAGAAAATATTTTCATTTGTTCCTAAAAATCTTGTAATAAAAAAGTTCAAAAAAACCTCAGCATTTTTGCAACTTTTTAATATACTTTTTGCAAAAAAACACCCTCACCCTCAATAATCAGTTAAACAATCTCATCTTTCCCTCACCCTCAATAATCAATTAAACTTACTCTCACCTTGCCCTCACCCTTAATAATCAATTAAACAACCTCACTTTCTCCTGACCCTCCATAACTAATTTTTTTAATTTGCTTTTTGAAGTGTAAAAATTATGATTAAACACACTCTCATCTTGCCCTCACCCTCCATAATCACATAAACACTCTCGCTTAGCCCTTAATTAAGCAGTAAAAACATTTAGCCAGGGAAAGTTAAGATAGTTTGAACATATAGATCATATATAGAACATTTAAAAAAACTTGTAAAGTAAAAATTGTGAGTAATCAAGAGATGTTAGAAACTGCTCAACCCATGCAACCCATTGCAAAAATCACTTGACACCATCCAACCCATGCAACCCATTGCAAAAATCACTCAACACCATCCAACCCATGCAAGGAAAAAGAGTAAAATGAAAAAATCAAATGATAATGATGAAGATAATGAAAACGATTTTTAATTAAATCACTCTTTTTTAAATAGGATTGACCTCTGAATAATTGCAAAACAAAAAATTCATCACATTTCAATCGAATCCAGCTAGTAAGTCTGCCCATTGTCTTATTATATCAAACCTGGCCCCAGTTAAAACCATGCCCAGATCAGTTACTATTTATAGTGTAACAAAATGTTTTTAAGTATCATACCATGAGAGTTTTTTACGTCTATTGTCATTTTAACCAACTCTCCAACAGTTGAACAGACAATATCTTCTTCATTCAATAATTTATCATTTATATTTATAACTAAAGAGAAAATATCTTCTTCATTCAATAATTTATCATTTATATTTATAACTAGAGAGAAAAAAGAGAGCGTTAAAACTAAAAAAAAAAGAAAAAATTGTAAAAAAAAAAAACTAAAAAAATTATTACCCATATTTATAGGAGTGGGTTTTAATTTGTTTACAATGTCTGAAGTCACCTTAAAGCCTTGTAGATATGTTACACCATCATAGTTAGTTCCTGACTAAATATGTGTCAAGTTGAAAACTTTTTTAAAAATTAAACTTTTTTTAAATTATTTTTAATTTTGTTGTGCAGTTTTTATTATGATTAAAATAAATTTTCAAATTTCTTTTGAAGTCTTTTGCTCTTGCTTTTGAGTTTGGCAGGTTTTTCAAAACTAAGTTCCAGTTGTTATTTATTTGTTATTTTTAATTTTACCTTTTAATCTTGACTGAGTTTGTTACTCGACTGATTATTATTGGCACTTGACTGATTAATATTGGTATTGCTAATTTCAATTATTTTCTTCAATTGCTAATTATTTGGAGGAGTGACATAAGTTTAAATGTATGAAAGGCTATTTGAAAATTATTGCTTTAATAACTTGTATATTATATTATTGCACCTAATATTGTTTTTAATGTCATTTTTTTGAATTTATTTTTTATTATAGTCTAATTTTTAATGTAACAACTATGAAGGGAAACTTATTGCTTGTAGTTGTTGTTGCTGATATTGAGATAACATACTTTTTAGTCAGAAAATTTTTTATATGAATTAGTGTGTGTGTTTTTTCCTTAAATCTAGCTTTATAAATTGGTATACCACAGTTAAATATTTTTAGAAAAAATAAAAGATGTTTTATAAATAAATTTTATTGTTATATTTGTTTTCAAGTAGTTTCCTGCTTTAATTTTAATTAAAAAAAGTTAAATTTAGTGGTGGATAATAAATAGTATTTAAATAAATAAATAATATAATTTAAAAAAAAACTTAAAACTTGATAAAAATTTTACATATATAATAAAATATTACAATTAAATATTTTATAAGTTTTATAGTGTAAAAAGATACTAGTCGCCAATTCAACCAAATAGATTCAGCTACAAACTTTTGATAAACACACTCTATAGTCTATTTTTTTTAAAAAGAAAGTATTATTCTTTATATTTAAAGTTTCAAAAACAAATCACCTCCAAAAAAGTGTTTTTTGTAATTACCTCCATTATGAATTCGGAAGGTGGTAGATTAATTCGTGGATGATGGATCTGAATACTGAAAATAGACAATTAAATATTATACTATTAATGGATTAAAAAGACTTTAATGGATTAAAAAGACAAATACGCCAGGGATTTTAAAAAAACCTTATACTCTTCTTCGGCTCTAACACTTGCACTATAGATTTCTGACAGCATTTGGGAATGTCTACAAAATAAAAAGAATTGATTATTATGTTTATAATTTTGTAATAACTATGCTAATGTGATTGGCATAACTATAAGAAAATTATAACCATAAAAATTTAAAAGTAACCAATACAAAAAACTTTTACCAAATTTAGCATTTTCAATTTTTGAGTTGCACTCTAGATCCATTGTTATTGAAGTCATATTAATTGCATTGAAGCATATTAATGAGCATGTTGGATGTCTTAAATAAACATAATAAAATTAATAAAATGAAAATTAACAACCAATTAAAAAAAGAAGAAATAATTCTATTGCTTCTAAAAGAAGATTAGAATTCATAGAATAAAATTGCTTTTGAAAAATTTTAATAAGTATAGACTCAATAATTCTAGTAAATAACAATTAAAAATGAGTAATTTTTGAATAACTTAAGCTATTTAAAAATAATAATAATACTAATGCACAGATTCACTATTAGGCAACCAACAATATTTTTTGCTATTGATTATCTAAAAATAAAGAATCCCCAAAATACAATTGTTTTACATTCAATTATTATGCATTACATAATGAATATGCTGACATTGATCAACATTAGTCTCCTACCTTCCCTCTTCCCCTTCCCATAAGCTAGAGTATGAAAGTTGAATTAGATGAGTTCAATATTATGAAAAAAAGTAAAGCAACAAGTTATGTCTGTGGATAGCCAAGCAAATAAAAATACAAGATATCAAAAAGTTATTGGTGTTACAATTCATCATTTTATGAACTTTGGCACGCAAATTTTATGAATAATTTTGAATAACAATAAATAACTTTGAATAACAATAAATAACAATAAAACAATAAGAAAGTTACAAAAATTTTTTACAAAATAAAGTTTTCCTTGTGCAATAGCATTTCACAATGGAAACTTATAAAAAGCCTGATATACTTATACATATACATACATATATATGCATATATATGTATATACGTTTGTATATATAAATATGTATATATATATATATATACACATGTATATTTATATATAAATATGTATATATATATATATATATATATATATATATATATATATATATATATATATATATATATATATATATATATATATATAAATTAGTAAAAAACACTTATCTAACTTTTATCTTCAATAAAAGTTAGATAAGTGTTTTTTACTAATTTATTATTGCTCTGTTCTTTAAGAACATTGAGCACTCTATTTGTAAAATGCACTAACATAATTTACACATATATATATATATATATAAATATATATATTTATATATATATATATATATATATATATATAAATATACTTGTATTTATATTTATATTATATATATATATTTATATATAAATATACTTGTATTTATATTTATATTATATATATATATATATATATATATATATATATATATATATATATATATATATATATATATATATATATATATATATATATATTTAAAAAAAAGTAATATAGAAAACTGGAAAAATTCAATTAACTGATACATTGGTTGTCTTAACCATTAAAAAAAAAATAGTAATAAAACAGTGAAAAAATATTCTGAACTGAAAAAGCAAACATCATTCTAGTCTAGGTATTGTTTTAGCGGTTTTAAAAAAAAAAAAAAAACTTAATTTCCTCAATTATTTTAATGATATTTACATAATATATATTTTATTTTAACTTTAAACACTAAGAGTTGCAAAAAGCCGCTTTTTATAATAAATGGTATACATTTAGCATTAGTAGAGGTTTATATATATATATATATATATATATATATATATATATATATATATATATATATATATATATATATATATATATATATATATATATATATCAATAACTTATATTGAGTGTTTAAATAAGCAGTCTGATATCATCCTGAAAGAGTCTGCTTCCGGGGGTTTCAGTACATACATCAACTGATTATATAGGTTGAACATGCGAGGAACATGTATAAAATGTAAAATACCTTTCAATTTCATTTACAGCAAAGTCATATAAGACAAGTGAAGGCATCACTTTTATTAATGTATTCCACATAATTTTTCTAGTATAACCCATTGAAACTGCCTCTTCACATGAATATGTTATAGATAACAATGTTTCAATCTTATCTTTGCTATTACACAACTTCCAAGATTTTGCTGGCATAAGTTCAACATCCAAAATTAAAGCTTGACGAGGGAGAAGCGGAAGTTGAGATGACACTTGCTCTTCATTAAACAAAATTTGACTATCTACAACAAAAATTATAAATTTAGTAAAGAAAACTTGTTATTGTAAGTTCAAAACAAATAAAAGTTGAACTGATTCAAACAAGAAAAACCTTCATTTTTCTCTTTAAAACTCAGTTTTGTGATGGCCACTTTTCCAGTATTTTCTAAAGTTAACTTTCCATTGCAACTAAATTAGTAATTAAACCTCAATAAATTTGAAATATGTACTAATCAGATGTCTTGTAGTTGTCAAACTTTTTTGATTCAAAAATACATATTTTATCAAGTGAATAAATTTGATTTAAAATTTAATAAAGTAAACAAGTGAAACATTTTCAATTTTACCTATGACCTTGATAAACATTGACAGAAGTAAATAAAGTTCTATAGTTTTTGTCTTCAGGATCTAACATGCTGGCACTAGGAGCTCGAGGAAAAGTGCTGCTTAATCTAAGTGCAGGCATTGGAGGTGTAACTTCTACAATTATTTGAGTTGGTAAATAAATTGTGTTGGTGATACCGAGCACTGCAACTTTATAACCTTTTTTTAAAAAAAACATAATTTGTATATTTTATTATATATTAAAACTTGATTATTTTATAATTGTTAAAAAATTATTATTACATAATAAATTATAACTAGATAAATAACATTATTAAATAAATTAATATTACTGCATTAATAACTACTATTAATTAAATAATTATTGATAAATAAACAATTATTAATAGGTAGTTATTACCACATAAATAATTATTTCAACATAAATATTTATTACTAGATAAATAACTACTAATAGGTAAATAATTATACATAAATAACTGTTACTAAGTAAGAAAATATTATCACATAAACAATTGTTTCTGCCTAAAGTTACTGAGTTTAATCAGTATTGTTTCAGTTTGATGATAAAATTTTTGTGATAGAATTAATTTTAAGGTCATTAATGAGTGGCGCCAATTATTAGCAGCTTATTAATGAGTGGCGGCAAAGTTCATATTGCTTTGAAGCTGACGCCATTTGAGTTTAAAGTTTTTTGTCCACATTTAAAGAGTCTGCATTATAGTTATTTAAATGTTTTTCTTGCAACATTAGATTAAATTCAGTGATTTTCTGGTGATAAATACTGCTCCTTTCTTTATTTAAAAAATTTTTCATTTTTTCAATCTAAAAGAAATATTAAAGTGACAGAAAATCACAAATTACAAAAAGAGAAAAAAAGAAAATCACAACAGTCTGAAAATTCACATTTTTTCAATTTCAATTGTATTTTTCTTTTATTAACTTCTGATAAAATTTAAAAAAGTATGCATCTTTAAAGTCTCAAAAGACTTTTAGTTTTTGGTAACATTTTGATAACCAAAAAGTCTTCTTTAAGCGCAAATTCTTATGTATTCATCTTAATAATTAAATTTTATTGTTATAAAAAAATCTTAATTATAAAATACACATGAATTTTGAGATAATATTTGTCTTGATCTTTTCAGGGCCTTTGGGAGCACCAATATCACCCAAGTCAAAAATAAAAAAGGATTTCTGCTTAACAAATAATTCCCTGGATTGAGAAATGGTTCATTAATCAAAACTAGCATATGAATCAAAACATTAGCTTTAAAACTAATAAACAAAAAATCAATCAACAAAATCTTCAAGATAGACACTTAAAAATCGATGCCCAAATATCGATGGCATTGTCGTAGCTCACCTTTTTAGCCAAATCTTGTTCAATTGAAATTATTAAATATCAGTAACGTGATTCTGGCCCATGGTTGAACGAAGAGAAAAATTTTTTGCTAAAGAGAAATTTTACTTAATTTTTTACTAAGAAAAATTTTAGTTTACTAAATGATCATTCACCCCAGAAACTGACTCAGGAATAGTGTTGAAAATTCGGAGCATGATGCAAATGTATGGAAAAAGGCTTTCATTTCAAAGATTTGACTGAGATTTACTTACTTGAAAACTGTTTTGTAGGCATTGTTTTAATGGTGAACGTCTTCAATGAGATTCTCTTTGTTAACATCTCTCGGATAAAACAGTGCAAGTTCACAAGCTTTATTTTAAACGGAGAGATCATTATTATTCAACCAGACAAATGAATACATATTGCCAACCATCCTGCTCACCTCAAATCTTAAATCAATCTGCTGAATCAGACTATCTAAACCAACATTAAAAACGTTCACTTTGAATTCTTTTGTTTGGCTGTCATAGAACTAGGCTGTGTTTGGTGCCTCACTGTGCAAGCGCTTTAGTTTAGGCTTTCTTTTAGAAAAGAGTTCAGTTTCGAATCCTAGCAATCCAGCAACAGCCTCTTGGAAAATTTGCAACCAAGATCCCCTAATCTGTTTAAGATCTTCCAGCAACTGTCCAATCAAAAGTAGCTTGTTATCAATGGAAATTGCTTCAGATTGTCAAAGACGACTAGCAGTAAGGGTTTAATACCAAATCATAACTAGCAATACAAATTCAAAAGGTGATTATAGTTTTTCTAAATCTCATGCTTGGCTGAGCTGCTCACTAGTCAGATCCAGGTTTTCCATGGCATGTTTAAAAACTACTTGACTGTTGACACTTTTAATAAAAATAGCAAGTATGCTCAACTTACTATTTTTATTAAAAGTGTCAACAGTCAACTTAACATTAATGATCTGCTTTTAATAGTGCTGTTAAACTAATTTTTGATCACGTAAAAGCTTTGAGAAAAAGATTAAACAACTTTAAAATGTTCATTTTCATTGTATTTTGCACTTTGAGAACTTATGTGCATAAGTTTAAAATATACCTTAAGAGATGAAAGTTGTTGCCGAAGTAATTAACTTAATTAAAAACAATTGGTTAAAGCACCATCAACTAAAATTGATGGTGCTTCAACTAATTCTTATACAATATATGGCTATATTGTGCAAACTATTAATTAATAATAAGAAATTATGAGAAGAAATTAAAACTTTTATGAACAATAATGGTCATAATATAATTGAACTTTGGGATGACAATGAAATAATGAAACGGTATGAACTTGTAACCAAATGTTACAAGGTGAAAATATGTTGACTATTGATTGTTATCAATTACAGGTAAACAATTTAATTTATGAAAATGACCATAAAAACCTCTTTATGTATTCTACAGTGTTGCAAAATTGCTAGAAAAATTAAATACTAGAACTTCATACATGCAAAACTTTTGGAAATGATGCAAATACTTTTTGCCCCATTTAAGGTTGAGTGAGTACCTCTGAATTTACAAATAGAAGTAAAATTATTACAATCATTGAGCTAAAATGCTTGCACAACAGAAATAAGACCGAGTATTACCAATAATATATCCTTGAAGATAAACTTTTTAAATTTAAAAAACAATTGGCAATGTGCAATAATCAGCATGAAACTACTTACCACTGCAAATCTACTACAAATTGGTAAAAACCTGGTAATAATATATGGGCTTCAGCACATACATCGACTATCTTAGTAGATAAATATATATTTTTCTTTCAAGAAACGTGGTAAGGGGCATGGAAAACAAGCCTTAGAGAGGATAACATTATGAAACGCATCATTGTGCAATCTCCAACAAGTTCCTCCAAAAAAGTTTGCACAAAAGGTTCTAATGTTAGTATCAGCACATTTTTGAGTTGCCTCAGCAAAGAATTAAGGCTAAAGTCGTTTAAACCAGCTAAAAAATCACAACTGACACCTTTGATGAAAAAGAAAAGATTAGAATTCGCCAAATAGCACCAGCAATAGACCAAGAGTGATTGGGGGAAAGTTTTATTTTCTAATGAACCAACATTACAACAGTTTGTTGTTCAGAAAAAGCAAGTTTACATACCCATTGGAAAATGATTTGACAAAAAATTTACTATTTCGACCATGAAACATTCACAGTCAGATGATCAGGGTTTTGACCAGCCTGATGGCACTGCGTATAACGCGGAATTCTCAATTTTTTCAAATTTCCTAATGTTCAAAAAACTATTTAAAAAAAAAACAAAAAAAAAAAACAACCTTTAATCCTGTTATTAACAGGCTTAGATTTTAAGTGTTACGCAAGAAATGTAGAAATACTTAGTACACAAAACGAAGAAAATAATTTAGTTGATCAAAAACAATTACTTTCTTTACAAGAGAAAAAGCGTAGAAGTCATTCATTCAAAAATAAAATCTTTATTTTTTAATTGACATCAGTTGTTCTTTAGTTTTTTTATTTCACTTGTTACATTGTTTTTTTATTCCTGTTTTTTATTTTAGAACTTTTATTTACAATAAAAATTTTAAACCAACAAATGCTGTTTATCTGTAGTTCTCCTGTATCTCCTGTCAGATCAGGTTATCCTGCTACTGGTAACATGTAATC
This sequence comes from Hydra vulgaris, assembly GCF_038396675.1. NCBI lineage: Eukaryota > Metazoa > Cnidaria > Hydrozoa > Anthoathecata > Hydridae > Hydra > Hydra vulgaris. Next base: position 15,606,705 of record NC_088931.1, read on the forward strand.
CAGTACAATCTGCTTCAAGTCCTGCTGCCTTGTAGGATACGCCTTTTTAGGCAAAGGCTAGGAGATGCCAACTCCGATTTAAAACACCCCCTGACTTGGGGCTCTTGGTTGAGTAAAGGCTAGAGATGAGGTCTCGATAAAAATACTTATCTTGGGCAGATGTTAAATGCACCCAGCTATTGTCTTGTAGAAGGCCTCCTAGGCAAAGACTTAAGGGGTAAACAGATTCTATCTGTTGACCAGCCTCGCACCCCTTCTTCATCTATTAGGCTGGCGCAGATGTATTTTAATACATTGTTTCCAGTTTAGGATGTTGAATGCTGGATCTTCTTGACTCAATGCATGGGTTTTGCTTGTGTCTCTGTTTTTATGACTAGGCAACTCATTCTATTATCTCCTAATGAGGGTACAGCTCTAAAACTCAGTTTTATGATTCTGAGGCCGGCTGGTAATCAGGTTTCCCAAACTCTGTGGTAGCTCTCAGAGAGACTGATTCCATCAACAGCTGAAAAATATCAAAGTATTTAACAGTGCCATGTTGCGCATGGATGGTGTCCCTGTTTGTACTTTTGGTGTGCATTGCGGAAGCCACATTTGAAGCCCTTTGTTACGGCTTAAGGTTTATTAGTAGTAATGAGGCAATTGCTTGGGCTATTAAGCAGTGTTCTGAGTACTATCTATGCTTTGAGTCAAGTTCTTCAATCTAATTTAAAAATGAATAAAGTACCAAAAACTATAAAATACAAAAAACCATCATCATCACCAAGTTCTCTAAACCTATCATTCACTAATATTCGTGGTCTTCGAAGTAACTTTTCTTCTGTTGAGTCTTATCTCTTGCAAAGTTCACCAGACTTACTTGCTCTTTGTGAGACTAATTTGAGTTCAGCTGTCTCATCTTGTGATCTTAGTGTTGATGGTTATCTTCCTTTAATTCATAAAGACTCCAATAGTCACATGCTTGGCCTGGGCATTTACATTCATAAGAATTCACCCATTTGTCGTGAAACTAGGTTTGAATCCACAGACTATTCTTTTATGTGCTTTCGTTTAGCACCACTTCACTCTATTGCCTTTCTCTTTGTTCTATATCGCTCTCCTTCATCTCAAGACTGCACACTTTTTGACGTTATTTCTGATCATATTGACCAAGCCCTCTCTCTTTATCCATCAGCTAACATAGTTGTTGTTGGTGACTTTAATGCTCACCACTCTGAATGGCTTGGCTCTAGTGTCAGTGATTCGGCAGGCATTAAAGCCCACAACTTTTGCCTTTCTCAATCCCTAACTCAAATAGTCAACTTTCCAACTCGCTTTCCAGACAACCCAAATCATTTACCTTCTGTACTCGACTTATGCCTTGTTTCTGATCCTAGTCAGTGCTCAGTCTCTCCACATTCACCCTTAGGTTCTTCTGATCACAGTTTGATCTCTCTAAAACTAATATCTCATTCTTCTTCATCACCTGAATCCCCCTATTATCGAACCTCTTACAACTACAGTAAAGCTGACTGGGATTCTTTCCGTGATTTTCTTCGTGATGACCCTTGGGTAGAAATCTTTCGTCTTCCAGTCGACAAATGTGCTTCTTACATAACTTCGTGGATTCAGGCTGGCATGGAATCTTTTATTCCCTCTCGACGATTCCAGGTCAAGCCTCACTCTCCTCAATGGTTTTCCTCACACTGTGCTGCTGCGATTGCCAATCGAAACCGTTACTTCCATATTTATCAGCAAAACAACTCTCCAGAAAACAGACATCTGTTTATTACTGCTAGAAACCATTGTAAAAAGGTTTTTGTCTAATGCCAAAGCCCGCTATTCTCAGGTCATGAAATCTCGTATCTCATCTCAAAAATTAGGCTCTCGTGACTTCTGGAGAATCTTTCATAGTATTAATAATAAGGGCAAATCTTTAATTCTACCTCTCTTATATGGTTCAGACTTTGTCACCTCACCTTAAGACAAAGCTGAATTGTTTGCTTAAAACTTTTCATCAATTTTATCTCTTGATTCCACTAGTTGCTTTCTACCTGATATTGCCAACAAACAGGTTGATCCATTGCTTGACATTCATATCACTCCAGCATCTGTATCTAAAGTGATTTCCTGCCTAGACTCTTCTACAGCTTGTGGCCCTGACAACATACCTGTTATTGTCTTGCAGAAGTGTTCTCCAGAGCTTTCAACTATACTCTCAAAACTATTTAACAAGTGCTTATCAGAGTCTTGCTTTCCAGCCTGCTGGAAAGCGGCATCTGTTATTCCTATCTTCAAAAATTCTGGAGAGCGATCCGATTCGTCTAACTACCGCCCCATAAGTCTTCTTCCTATCATAAGCAAGGTTTTTGAATCTTTAATTAACAAACACTTAATTTCTCATCTTGAATCGAATAACTTACTTTCTGACCATCAATATGGATTTCGATCTTCTCGTTCTACAGCTGATTTGCTAACAGTAATAACTGACAGGTTTTATCGTGCATTAGATAAAGGTGGAGAGGTTAAGGCCATCGCTCTTGATATTTCAAAAGCTTTTGATAAAGTTTGGCATGCTGGTCTTCTCCATAAGCTTTCTTCTTATGGTGTATCCGGCAACATCTTTAAGATCATTGAATCCTTCCTTTCCAATCGTAGCATAAAAGTTGTCCTCGATGGACAACACTCTTCTTCTTATTCTGTAAGTTTAGGGGTTCCTCAAGGTTCTATCCTTGGCCCTATACTCTTTTTAATTTACATTAATGATCTTCCAGATATTCTCACATCTAAGGTGGCATTGTTTGCTGATGATACTACCATTTATTCTTGTCGTGATTAGAAACCATCACCCTCTGATTGCTTGTAGGGGGCATTTGAGCTTGAAAAGGATTTCACTTCTGCTACAGCATGGGGCTCACAGTGGCTGGTGAACTTTAATTCAGATAAAACTCAATTTTTTTCAGCCAATCGTTATTGCAATAATTTAGATCTTCCTATATTTATGAACGGTGATGTACTCGATGAGTCACCTACTCTTCATCTTCTAGGATTCACTCTTACTTCCAATCTTTCTTGGAAACCATATATCAAATCAGTTGCAAAATTAGCATCTGCTAAGGTTGCATCTCTTTATCGAGCTTGTCACTTTCTTACTTCGGATTCTATTCTCTATCTCTATAAATCTCAAATCCGGCCTTGTATGGAATACTGTTTCCATATCTGGGGCGGATCTTCTAATGATGCCCTTTCTCTTTTAGACAAGGTGCAAAAACGCATTGTAAACATTGTTGGACCTGCTCTTGCAGCCAACCTCCAACCATTATCACATCGTCGTAATGTTGCTTCTCTTTCTCTTTTCTACAAATACTATAATGGGCACTGCTCTAAAGAATAGTAGATGGCACAAGAAACTAGCGTTTCTTGTGCCATCTACTATAATTCATTCTCGTGTTACTCGTCATTCAATTAAGTGTCATCCTTTTTCTGTGACTGTTCCTAAGTGCTCCAAAAACGCTTATTCGTCTAGTTTTTTTCCTCGAACATCGGCTCTTTGGAATTCGCTTCCTTCATCTTGCTTTCCTGATTCATATAATTTGCAATCTTTTAAGTCGTCCGTCAATCGTTATCTTGCTCTACAATCTTCATCTTTTCTCTTTCAGTAACTTCCAACTTTGATTAGTGGCTGCTTGCAGCCTTGTTGGAAGCGAAGATGTTTAAAAAAAAAAAAAAGTTAGTAAAATAAGAAAGATCTTAGCATAGTAATTATTCAAAAAATGACTTTTGTGGAGGTAAATGTCATTTAGAAATTACTTTTAAAAAAAGATTAAAAAAAATTTTTTTAAGGTAATTAAAAATACTGTTAAACTAAATTTGCGGGTAAAGCATTTTAGTGTAAGTATTTTAATATTTAGTTAATAAATCATTTGTGTTTATAAATGTTAAAAATCATTTGCGTAAAACTTAAAAAAAGAATACTATATTTACATAAATTTTTATATATTTTTTTTAAATCTACAAATCAAAAATTTTAATAAACTAATAAAAAAGTTTAATTTACTAAAACAAAATTTACAAATACAAAAATCAACTTTTTTTTTCAATTTACACATACTAAAGTTACAACTTAGAGAACTGTCGCTAATATTTACTTGCACGGTCAAATCTCCACTGGCCGTAGTAGTTTATTGAATTTAATTCTAAAATACCATATAGCAGTGAAAGTTCTTATTAATAACATTTTATTCGACAGAAATTCTATTCGATTAAAAAAAATTCACTCAAAAGACATTGACGTTTTATTTGACTAAAGCAACAAAAACTTTTTTAACAAGAAAAACTTTTTTAACTTTTAACATTCTATTTGAACAAAATTCTATTCTATTGAAAAACGTTTCGCTTCGAAGGTCTTAATATAAAAGATTAAGAAAGAATTCTATATTTACAGCCATACACAGCTGTTGTAAATAATCGTTTAAACTTTTTTGAAAAATTTAATATAGTTTTTTTTTATCATATTAAATATTACTTAAAATAATATTTCTTTTAATTATTATTATTTAGAAACGAATTATGCAATTAAAGTAGATCTGAGTATCACATTGTTAATTATTTATTTGCAAATAATAAAAGATCGTACTTGTTTTCTTGCTACCAATGAAAAGACTATATAAAATGATATAAATATATAAATATATAAAATAATATAAATATATAAAATGATATAAATATATAAAATGATATAAATATATAAAATGATATAAATATGAAAAAGATTAAGAAGATTGCTAAGAAAGAAACAGAAACAAGTTGAAAAATAATCGGTTTTATAAGTTTGCATTAATAAAATATAAATTTTCTGTATTTAGTATTGGCGCAACAAGTTTTGCCTAGAAACTTTTATAATGTATGACCCTTTTTTTTTTTTTTTTAAATCATCAGACAACGGCAACCTAAATTCCCAATATTATGATAATGTTGTATAAATTTTATATATTCCTGGGTAACACCCTGATGATATGGGGTGCCATAAGCAAAAACGGTACACAGCAGGTAAAAGAAATCAACAGAGATGTAGTCAAGACAGTAAAAGCTGCAACCAAGACTAAGACATTTGGACTCAAGACCAAGACCAAGACTGAATACTTCAAGACCAAGACCAAGACATAAAAAAATTAACCCAAGATTAAGATCAAGACTTTGAAAGTTTTTACAAGACTTTTATAAGGGATCAAGAGGAGATTAGAAAATAAATCTTTTTTTCCTTTTTTTAAGGTTTAATTAAAAATATTTATATACTTTTTTTTTATTTATTTATGCATTTTTATTCATCAATCAAAAAAAGAATACATAAACAAATAAAAAAACAATAATATAAATAATTTTAATTAAACATTAAAAAAAAAATTAAAAGATATTTTTTTATATTTCATTTATATTTATATTATATATTATTTTTTATTTATGTTAAAAATTTCAGTTAAAATCTTATCAAATCAACACGACAAATTCTCATTGAGAGCGGGAAGTTGCAGCAATCTATGGTTTGTTATTAATAACTAATCCATTCATTGAGTTAGCATTTTTTGTAAGAATCTAGAAAGTAAAAGATAGTAGAGGTCTGAGACCAAGACAAAGACCAATACTCTAGGCTTTCAAGACCAAGACTAAGACCAAGACTTTAGGCTTCGAGACTAATACCAAGACCAAGACAGTTAAATATGAGTCTCGAGGCGCCTTGAAACCAAGACTTTGATCTCGAGACCTAAATCTCTGGAAATCAAGGAAGACAATTGCGTGTCACTTGTGGCTAGTATGCTTTGCCAACTAGAAGCATTCATTGATGCTCAAGGAGGGCATATAAAATATTGAAATGTCTTTGTCATGACTAAAATAGTAAAATATAGTAAAATAAAAGATCTAGCAATACAAAATAACTTTGTTGACATAAATTCATGTTTTTCAAAACTATGTCTTCTGAGGGGTGGTCCAATAATTTTGCAAATGACAATAAATTTCTCCTTTATTAGTATATACATATATACAACATACATTATTTGCACAATATACACATTATACTATTACATTATTAGAATTTAATATTTTAAAGACAAAAAAAATTAAAAGATAATAGTTATAAATAATAAAAATGATAGAAATCATCTAAAACAAGTTTATTATCTAAATATTAACATTCCAGTTAATGTTTAAAGTTTAATGTTGTCTTAAGTCATTTTTAAGTGAATTGTAACACGAAAAAGGGCCATGTCACAATAAGTATTTTTTTTTCAGAAACTCAAAAGAACTGTATATTAGGCAAAGAAAATAATATTTCATTGTTTATAGTTATGGTACAGTGTGTTATGTATTGAGTACTAAAAAAAGTTTGGTCTAAACATGCGCTTATAGAAATACTTTATATTAATATAAAAATCTCAATTTTGAATAAAATGTGCCCTTTTTCAAGTTCAAGTAGTTTCTAGGCTTTTTCTAAACGCATTTCTTAATGTTCACACAAAATTTCAAGCAAGGTCTGAAAGCAAATTAGAGCTGATAAACTTTTCATTACTTTGTTTTTTGTTATTAGAAGGTTTCCCAAAAACAAAACTTTTTTTAACATTCAAACTGGTACTGATATGAGTAAGTTTACTATTCAGTTTTATTTTAATTTTATTTATGTATTTAACTTAAAAAAACTGAACAAAACAAGACTGTTATTTGTTGACACGTAAGTTTATATACATTTAGGGGTTATCTATAAAGTATGTACACTCATAAGGGGGAGGGGGGAGGTCTTCAAAAAGCGTACTAAAGCATATGGTTCAATTTAAAAGTACGTACTTCGATTTTCTAATTTATCACAATTAACCAGCTAATCAATAGAAAAGTTAAAATTCAGACTATAGATCCTAGTTTGCTAACATAAAAAGATGTATGGCATAGGGAGTAGAGGGTTTAGCTTCCCTATATGCACACACATGCATGGGCGCAAATTTTTTGACACCCCCTCCCAAAAAAAAATGTAATTTACAATATTGTTCAGCGAAATTTAAAATCTGTTGATAAATTTGAATTTAGTTTTAGATATTCAAGTTGAAAATTTTACTACATTAGTGCCCTCACGTTTGGGGAAGGAGGGGGGTGGTGGGCAAGCATTTCAAGACTTTTTGTTCCCAGGCCTCCGTCATACCAATTTTTTGCGAGGCCTCCTCATTTGGCATACACATACTTAAGTTTGGAGTTTGCACAATGTGTGAAAGTGTCCTATCTGGAGCATCAAAAAATCCTGTGGGCGCCCACACACACATGCCACTCCTTATATACTGGCCCTGAATAAGGCATATTTCAGGCAACCAATTTTTTGAGTAAGGCATATTTCAGGCAACCAATTTTTTGAGTCAACAAAAAACAGGTTTAGCAGTACCATGGCTAATGGACGACCCCTTATATAGATGTGCGTATATTTCAGTATATTTTATATTTCTCTGTATTTATATGTAGTGATTTCGCCGGTTAACCGTTTCAAAAACCGGATAACAGTTCCCATCATTTTGCGGTTAACTGACTATTCGGTTACGGAGGGGGTTAATAAAAGGAGGGGGGATTTTTTATAAAAAATTTCAATTTATAAATTCAAATTAAAAAGTTTTTTACAAAACACGAATAAAACTTTTTAATTCTAGCGCGGCTTGCTGTCAAATGCACATTTTCTATCAGCCGTTTTATCATAGTTTCGATATAATTTAATTTGCTTTTACTTTGGTGAGAAATAAACTAAGTTCGACGATTTTTAAAGCTTGTTTTCGCTGAACTTTTTGTTTTTATTTGTAACTGATATAATTATTTTTTAATTTTTAGGCCGATTTTCATAGAGTTTTTTTTTTAAATTTAAGGATATAAATTTAACTTTGATAACAAGTAAAAATTAATAAACTTGGGGTCTTAATAAGCTTAAGGTGGGTGGGAAAAATAATCAAAAATTAATAAACGGGGGGGGGGGGGGGGGGGGGGGGGGGGGGAGGGAGGTGACGTTTATTAGGAACTCGAGAGTAAAAACATGGAAAAAGACATTACAAAAAAATTACACATAAAGTCGTACAAACATATTAATAACCACTATCAAATATATATATGCACTATAATTACAAAGCCACTTGACGTCACGGAACATTCTAACGTTTAACTTATTATAATTACAAATTATAAGCCCTGCAAATTTTTTTATATCAAAATGTTTTAATATCAGCGGATTTTTAAAAGCATTCTCTCATATAAAAAAATTTGATCAGGAAAAGAAAGATGTTATAAAGTTAAATTGCGTGTATTTAAAAAACTTATTGTTATGCGGACATAGATTGAAGCATGGATAAACTTGAATGTTCTCAAAACATCTTGGTCCGGAATAATAATTTAAAGAACATTTGATAACACTAAAATACCGCCAAATCTACAAATAAACGAATTCTATTGGTTTAAAAAACACGCTGAGTAAGCAAAAAAATTTCCAGAATATTCCGAAAAATCTTTCTTAAAAATGAATTGTTAACGTTGCATAAGTAATAAGTAATACTTTGAGATTTCTATTGCAAATTGTTATAAGAATATATTATCAAACAAAACTGATTAAATTAACATTTAAATAAGTAAAAGAAGTTTATAATCTTTTATCAATTAAGATATGTCAAACAATATGCGTCATAAGTAAGTTGTTACTTTCTATAAAAATTTTAAGTCGGTTTTTATTATTCGAAAATAGATATTTGATATTCGAAGAAAATCCGGTTAACCGAAAAACCGGATAACCGGCGAAATCACTATTTATATGTATATTTTCTTTTAGTAAAAAATAATAGGGAAAAAAAAAATAAAAAAAATTCTGCTGGAAGTAGTTAAAAAAGAATGCCTATGCTTCTCCACGATTCATTGTTTTAAGTGTTATGTTTCTTGTGAGTATATATATTTTTAAAACAAAAAATTTCAACTGTTTCATCTTTTTTATTACTTTAAATTGAAATATAATGACTGACATTGCTTCATTTTTTTAAACAAATTTGTGCATTTAAGTCTGCATTCTTTGTTAAATTAAAAATAATTGATGTTATTAAATATTGTTTTATATTTATGATTAACATCTGATCATTTCATAATCAGTATTTATTTTTCTGTCATACTAATTTGTAACTTATATAAACAGTTATCTATATAAACTTATAAAAAAGATATTTTGATAAATATTAAATCAAAATGTATTAAGTTTTTTGTTTTAAATATTGTTTCTTTAAAAGTTTAAAAAAAAATTAGTTAAAACTTTGATTTATCAATTTTTTTTCAGTATTGGTCTTAATGAAAACCAGTTGTTTAAGTAATTTTTAAAATTTAAATTGTAAGATTTGTGTATCATATATACTCTAAAGTAATTGCATTTTTTTTTTGTAGTTATTTTAAGTGCTCCCAGAAGTCCTTACAGTCTTATCACAGAGCACCGCGGGAAAGCATTTAACAAGAAGTTCACACCTCCTTCTGTATTAATGTTGCTTATTTGGCTGGAGCTAGCATCGAACCTCGGACCTCTGGGTTCTGAGCCAGAACTCTAACCACTGCGCCATGGCTGCTCATTTGATTTTGTTTTCAATGTATTGCTTCACAAAAGACATTTGCCATTGGTTTTTTTACTCTTTTAAATAGTTTTAATAAAATTGTTTTCTAACAAAATAAGATTCAACATGTGTTTTTGTATTTATTACCAAATAATATCATTTTTATAAGGATTTTTACCCCCCCCCCCTCAACTCTATCACTCTGAAACACAAACCTAGACAAACAAGGCCGCTGCGCAGAGAAACAAATTTAGCGCGATACTACCAGGGACATGGTGGGGATCGAGCTCAGAGCTTCTTGCTTATGAGCTGAGCGCTCTACCACTACACCACACCACATACAGGAGTTCAAGTTTTTGTTAATTTTTATTTGAATATTATCATTTGTTATTTATCTCTTTACAGATATGTTCTTAAAAATATGATTTTACAACTTTAGAATAATATTTTAATATATTTTTAATGTAATTTAATTTTGTTTTTAATTATTTAATTTTTTTTTTTTAAATAAAGTTGATTTATGAAAGTTATTTATTTAATAGTAGTAACTTTATTCTTTTGTTCACTTAGAGTAGTAGTAGAAGTAACTTTATTCTTTTGTTCACTTAGAGTAGTAGTAGAAGCAATTTTATTCTTTTGCTCACTTAGAATAGCAGAAGAAGTAATTTTATATCAAAAAAATCACAATTCTTAAGATTCTTTTGCGTTGATTTTTTCACTGCAGTAGAAATACTACTGGTGATATGTTTATTTATAATTGTGAAGTTGAAATGGATGATTTAGGCATGAAGAAGTTTATAGTAGTAATACTAATAGGCAAATTAAAAATAATTAACGCTGAGAAAGTGAACGAAATAGAACTAGGCAAACTAAAATTAATTGTTATCAAAATGTAAAAAAATGCTACTTGGCAAGAAGAAATTAATTTGAAACTAATTGTTTAACCAAAGGCTCAACCAATGAATCATAGATAGCCTTGTTTTAGAATATGTAGTCAAGTTTTAAATTGTGTAGGTAACCTTAGAAAAGATCAAGACCCACTTGAAGCATTAAATATTAGTATGCAACAATGTACCAATAATCTTTGCTTACACAATTTAATGTTTTATTTAAAAACTATAGCACTATAGCTAGTAAAGTTGCAGTTGTATGAGAGGATGGTGCTCCACATGCTTCCAGTTATTTACCCAAAAGGTCATCTAAAAAAAATATTGAGTATGTCAACTAACTTAGATCTAATAGTTTATTCACATCTTTTTCCAAGAGGTAAGGCTGTTTAGCATAGTCAATTGATGCACAACCCTGAACATGCAACATTGGTTAGAAATCATACTAAATTGTCTAAATTTATAATTATAGACCCTCAAATTATAGACAATTTACTAAATTTTACAATTATAGACCCTCAGTAAGACAAAACTTCTGTTTAATATTTTATGGCAACAAATAAACTTCAACAATATGCTGTTGATGAATATGTTAAAATTGCAAATAGGCAGTGTTTTGCTTTCATAGAAATACCCAAAACAAACTAAATGCCTTACATGAACATGTAAACAATCTTGAAAACAATCGTGTTAGACCAAGGCGTGTTATAGTTTTGCAAAAAACTTATGTAGAAGTCTTTAAAAGAAAACTTTCAAGATGTTATGGCTATATATATGGTGTAAAATAAATAAAAAAATATAAATGCATTTTCAAATGCATTATTTTTACAAACAAAATTTTCTTAAATTTTCATATAACTGATTATAACTATCCTAAAACTAAATGATCTCATTTTTTTTTTTAATTTACCATAATTGTATTCTTTTCATTTTTAGTTGTCATAGCTTCATTAGTTTGCTAACTACTGAAACATGGCTTTAATTTAGTAAATTTATGTGATATGAAGTTTACTGTGTTAACCATTATTTAACAGCTATGAAGAAGCTGTTGAATAACGATTTTTACTTCAATTCTAAATAATTGAAGTAAAAATCATTTTGTTTAATGGTAACATTACAAACCCAATTTTATTGGTTAATTGTGCTATAGCTATTTTGTGCTACTATATCGCTTTTTCATTGTCATTAACAATAATAACTTTGGTTATGCTCATAGTAACTTGTATGTTTTTAACTTTTTTAGTGTCATGGAAACACTGTCTGTCTCTCTCTTTAACGAAGGTTTATTAATAAAGGGGAGCATTATTGAAATACTCTGTAATTACTAAGCTAATATTATTATTAATGTATTTTTGGTAACTAATAATGAATGTTAAAGAAAAGTTTTACAAGTCACTTACTAATTTTTGATTTATGAATTTTTAAATGGAACTTAAATTTTTTGAAAATATAAATAACTAATAATTTCTGAAAGATTAGTCACATTATTTGATTATGATCAAAATTTAATGATCAAAACTTAATCTACTCTACTATATCTAATACAAAATCTACAATCTACTACTAATCTACTTCAAAATGATAATGATCAAAATTTAATCTACTCAATAAAATTACTAATGTGAAGAAGAAGGGCATTATACTAGCTATAATATGACTTGCTGCATGTGTGTGTGTGTGTGTGTGTGTGTGTGTGTGTGTGTGTGTGTGTGTGTGTGTGTGTGTGTGTGTGTGTGTGTGTGTAAGAATAGTGTAATAATAATAGTTGTTGTGTGTGTAAGAATAGTGATTTTTTCACTATCATGAAAAATAATCTGCTTAATTTAAATTTGAGAATAATTAAATATAACTCAATGAATAACATAATAAATTAATAAAATAACATAATAAACTCGTTATATAACTTATTATGTTAAATATTATTATATCATGCTATATACAAAAAACAAACAAACAAAAAAATAAAAAATAAAAAATGCCAAGACATTAAATTGGTAAATGTCAGGGAATATTTTTAAACATAAACTTTAAAAAAAATTCATTAAAAACTAATAAAAAAAAATTAATTTGGAAAACTTTTTTTCCAAAAAAAGTTTAAAAAATTTTAAAAAGGTTTAAAAAGGTTTAAAAAAAAAATCTTTCAGCAAATAAATGAACTTAAAAAAATAATAATAACAATAAAAAAGGCACTCAATTAGTAACAACAACCTTTAATAACAAGAGTTCCAGCTTCTTTTGGAGTTCCAAGTAACATAAATGGTATAAATCCTGATTCTGCTGGCAAAGCTAATGTTGCAGGATGAGCTTCAAAAGGAATGCCATCAGTGATAAGAGTCTTAAAAAAAATTAAATCTAAATACATACAGTAATCTAAAGTAAATAAAATATTTTAATAAATATTCTGAGATATTCTAACTCCTTGAATATTTTAATAAATATTCAAGGAGCTGTTTTTACTTTTCTAAATTTCATTATTTCATAAAGCAAAAGCATAAATGCTAAAGCCAGGTCCCCACCAATTTTATGAAAGTACTGCACTCCATACCACAATTAACTTTGTTGGTTAACTGTTCTTGATTTCTAGTTATCTAGCTTCAGCTAAACACCAGCAGCCAATATTCCACAAAATTCTTAAACTGATCAACCTTTTAAAAAATTTGTTGCATTAATTATGTTTTGGAACAAATATTTTTGTTTTTTTTTCGTTCAATAAATCTTTCATTTTATTGGAACATTGTGAGCTAGCTAGATACACCAATCATTTTATTGGAACATTGTAAGCTAGCTAGATACACCAATCATTTTATTGGAACATTGTGAGCTAGCTAGATACACCAATCATTTTATTGGAACATTGTAAGCTAGCTAGATACACCAATCATTTTATTGGAACATTGTAAGCTAGCTAGATACACCAATCATTTTATTGGAACATTGTGAGCTAGATACACCAATCATTGAGTTGTTTGCTATACTTATTGCTGTTTTATTTTAACATTGCAATTTTTTGACACTTTTAAGAAGTTAGATCATCAATCTTAAAATTGTGTCAACGCAGGGGAGGAAAGTTAAATACTTACTGTTGTAAAAAAATAAAATATTGCTTGATGTCATGACCCAGAAAAATCCTTTGGGGGTATATAATATCATTGGTAATTACTGCGATATAAGTCGCTAAATCTGGTTACACCGTCCAAGGAAGAAAATCCATTTTCAAATTTCAATAAAATCACATTAAAAATTTTTTATAATTTTTTCTTTCATCCACTTCATAAATTTTGATAGATGGTGTTAAATAAGTTGTCTAAGAAAGGAAATAAAAAAAATTGGTTCCATTTTTTTAGTTTAAAAAAGAATATACGAGTTATCTGTACAAAAAAAATTTTTAAATACTAAACTGCTTTTTTATAAAGTATTATGATAAAATTCTGGGAAAAAGTTGAGCATTAGTTGTTCAATTCATTTTTTTCATAGATTTGGCATCTGAATTAATAAAAAATATGCCAAATCAAGCAAAAAAAAAACATGAGGAGAACAGGAAGACTGTTTGTTTATTGTATCAAGTGACAAGGCTAGTCACTTTTTAACCAGCTTCATGAGAGAAGAGCAACAAATTTTGAAACAGCTAATTGACTTTAATGATCCAAAATTCCCAACTGGCATTTGTAAACGTTCTTGCTTCAACCTTAGAAGGCTTGAGGAGGGAAGGCTTCAAACATAACCATAGCTGTTAGACTTTTCCACTAATAAAGTCTGTCCTGTTACAAGAGATTTAGTTTGTAATTGTTTAATTTGCTCAGCTGGCAAAGCAAAGCACAATTTTCTACATCCAGTCATCGCAACACAGAAAGCTGAAGTAAACCAGAACTCAGTTTAAAGAAGATGTTCTCAATGCTTTTTGATTGTTGACAAGGGTCTATCACACAATTTTTCAAAGTCTATCTTGCAAAATAATTTAGCAGAATCATGTCAAACTCTGTGGCAGCTGAAAGAGTTGCATCATCAGTCATTGCCAACAAGGATACTTCACCCCATGGAACAGTTTGTCTCAGTAGACCTGAGGGAATAGGAGGCCACCCTGTTCCAGATCTTTCAGGTAACATAGATATTTAAAGTTTTAGCTTCATATTTTAAGTCTATGTAATGCATAATAATGTAAAATTTCTCTTAATTATTTCCAAGATTCATCTTCAAAGAAAGAAGGCTTTTTAATGAAGGACCAGAACTGACAGCAAAGATCCTACTGATGTGCAACACAACACAGGACTGGTGAGCTGAAAAACTAGTGTCAACACTAAATCAAGTTGTTCCAAGTCAAGTTGCTGAAAAGAACTTCTTCTCCAAGTTTGATCAGTTGAGCAAAACACTTGATAGTCATTTTACCGAAATTTGGATAAAAGTTGCAATTGACAAATCAGGTGGATAAACTTGCCTTTCAATGCAAAGACTTGAAAGTTCTTCGTCAGTAAGTTCTTGAAACTAGAAACCTCTCTGATGACTACATTGTAAAGCTGGGAGTGGATGGTGGTAGTTTTCTAAAAGTAAGCTTTGGAATCGTGAAAAAAGATTCAGCTTTACAATCTTTGCTATAAAATTGGATATTCATCAATTCTCTGGCCAGAGGTTCTAGTGCTAAGTGTCAATAACAGATTGCCATTTCTGAAGATATCCAGGAAAACTATAGCATGCTATAGTTTTCCTTGCTTGACATTGCTTGTTTGACATTGCTTGACATGTCAAGCAAGTTTTTGATCTGGTGAACTTTGAAGAACTTCCTTTGGTTTTTTCCTGAAGCTGGTAAACATCATTTGTGGTCTACAAGCACATTCTAGTGCACACCCATGCTCTTGGTGTGACATTCCATCAAAAGATCTTGAAAAGTGTGAATCTCAAAGAACATTTGGATCAGTCAGAAGAGATTATCAGGTTCATTTTGAAACTCTGTTCATGCGCTTATCATCAACGCCTCAGGTGAATACTTTTCATGAAGTTATTTTGGAGGTTTTTTAAAAATTAACTTTTTGGAAATAATAAAATAACCATTAAGAATTCTAGTAGATAATATAAAATAGTTTTATAACTATATACTCTTGTAATAATTAATTAACTGACTGCTGCATCTTCCTTGAAATGACTGACTGCTACATTTTCCTTAAAATGACTGACTGCTACATCATCCTTAAAATGACTGACTGCTACATTTACCTTGAAATGACTGACTGTTACATTTTTTTTTTTTTAAACATCTTCGCTTCCAACAAGGCTGCAAGCAACCACTAATTAAAGTTGGAAGTTACTGGAAGAGAAAAGATGAAGATTGTAGAGCAAGATATCAATTGACGGATGACTTAAAAGATTGCAAATTATATGAATCAGGAAAGCAAGATGAAGGAAGCGAATTCCAAAGAACTGATGTTCAAGAAAAAAAACTAGACAAATAAGAGTTTCCGGAGCACTCAGGAACAGTCACAGAAAAAGGATGACACTTAATTGAATGACGAGTAAAACGAGAATGAATTTTAGTAGATGGCACAAGAGACGCTAGCTAGCTCTTTAGAGCAGTGCCCAAAATAGTATTTGTAGAAAAGAGAAAGAGAAGCAACATTACACTTTTGCAAGACAATAAC
Organism: Hydra vulgaris; assembly: GCF_038396675.1. Lineage (NCBI taxonomy): Eukaryota > Metazoa > Cnidaria > Hydrozoa > Anthoathecata > Hydridae > Hydra > Hydra vulgaris. Next base: position 15,622,791 of record NC_088931.1, read on the forward strand.
AGGTATGTTGTCCGGACCACAAGCTGTAGAAGAGTCTAGGCAGGAAATCACTTTAGATACAGAAGCTGGAGTGATACGAATGTCAAGCAATAGATCAACCTGTTTGTTGGCAATATAAGGTAGAACGCAACTAGTGGAATCAAGAGATGATATTGATGAAATGTTTTTAGCAAACAATTTAGCTTTTTCTTAAGGTGAGGTGACAAAGTCTGAACCATATAAGAGAGGTGGAATTAAAGATTTGCTCTTATTATTAATACTATTAAAGATTCTCCAGAAGTCATGAGAGCCTAATTTTTGAGATAAGATACGAGATTTCATGACCTGAGAATAGCAGGCTTTGGCATTAGACAAAACTTTTTTACAATGGTTTCTAGCAGTAAAAAACAGATGTCTATTTTCTGGAGAGTTTTTTTGCTGATAAATATGGAAGTAACGGTTTCGATTGGCAATCGCAGCAGTACAGTGTGAGGAAAACCATGGAAGAGAGTGAGGCTTGACCTGGAATTGTCGAGAGGGAACAAAAGATTCCATGCCAGCCTGAATCTACAAAGTTATGTAAGAAGCACATTTGTTGACAGGAAGATGAAAGATTTCTATCCAAGGGCCATCACAAAGGAAATCATGGAAAGAGTCCTAGTCAGCTTTACTGTAGTTGTAAGAGGTACAATAATAGGGGGATTCAGGTGATGAAGAAGAATGAGATAGAAGTTTTAAAATCAAACCATAATCAGAAGCACCTAACGGTAAATGTGGAGAAACTGAGCAATGATTAGGATAAGAAACAAGACATTAGTCGAGTAGAAAAGATAAATGATTCAGATTATCTGGAAAGCAAGTCGGAAAATTGACTATTTGAGTTAGAGATTAAGAAAGACAAAAGTTATGGGTCTTAACGCCTGCAAAGTCACTGACACTAGAGCCAAGCCATTCAGTTTGATGAGCATTTAAGTCACTAACAACAACTATATTAGCTGATGGATAAAGAGAGAGGGCTCGGTCAAAATGATCAGAAATAAGATTAAAAAGAGTGCAGTCTTGAGATGAAGGAGAGCGATATAAAATAAAGAGAAAGGTGATAGAGTGAAATGGTGCTAAACGAGAGCACATAAAAGAATAGTCTGTGGATTCAAACCTAGTTTCACGACAAGTGGGTAAATTCTTACAAATGTAAATGCCCAGACCAAGCATGTGACTATTGGAGTCTTTACGAATTAAAGGAAGATAACCATCAACACTAAGATCGCAAGATGAGAGAGCTGAACTCAAATTAGTCTCACAAAGAGCAAGTAGATCTGGTGAACTTTGCAAGAGATAAGACTCAACAGAAGAAAAGTTACTTCGAAGACCACGAATATTAGTGAATGACAGGTTTAGAGAACTTGGTGATGATGATGGTTTTTTGTGTTTTATAGTTTTTGGTACTTTATTCATTTTTAAATTAGATTGAAGAACTTGACTCAAAGCATAGATAGTACTCAGAACACTGCTTAATAGCCCAAGCAATCGTCTCATTACTACTAATAAACCCTAAGCCGTAACAAAGGGCTCCAAATGTGGCCTCCGCAATGCACACCAAAAGTAAAAACAGGGACACCATCCATGCGCAACATGGCACTGTTAATACTTTGATATTTTTCAGCTGTTGATGGAATCAGCCTCTCTGAGAGCTACCACAGAGTTCGGGAAACCTGACTACCAGTCGGCCTCAGAACCATAAAACTGAGTTTTAGTGCTGCACCCTCATTAGGAGATAATAAAATGAGTTGCCTAGTCATAAAAACAAAGACACAAGTAAAACTCATGCATTTAGTCAAGAGGATCCAGCATTCAACATCCTAAACTGGAAACAATTTATTAAAAATACACCTGCGCTAACAGAGAGAATCTGTTTACCCCTTAAGTCTTTGCCTAGGAGGCCTTCAACAAGACAGTAGCCGGATGCATTTAACATCTGCCCAAGATGAGTATTTACAACCAAGAGAGTATTTACAGAGTACAACCAAGAGCCCCAAGGCAGGGGGTGTTTTAAGTTGGAGTTTGCATCTCCTAGCATTTGCCTAAAAAAGTGTATCCTACAAGGCAGCAGGACATGAAGCAGATTGTACTGGGTTACATCATTCTTGAAATGACTGACTGCTACATCTTTCTTGAAATTACTGACTGCTACATTTTCATTAAAATGACTGATTGCTACTTTTTGGTAATTAGCAGACATAGACACATTTTTTATTTCCAAAAACTGTATGGATTTAAATGAGGAAAAAAAGTTAGCAAATATATATCTATATATGCTATAAAAGTAGAAAAGCTAATGTAAAAGGGCATAGTGAGCTAACTAAGCTGCTTGTCTAGGCTTTTTTATGATAATGTTTGATGGCATAATAAATTTATTTTAAAATTGTGCCTATTTAAAACCTTGCTTATTTAAAATGTCACTTTTTAAAAATATCTTTAAAGCTGTTTAATGCTATTAGAGAAATATGGAAAAATGTTTAAAAAGATTATAATATATAAGTTTATATATATTATATTAAAATTATTCAATAGATGTTATTTTCCATTTCATATTTTTTATATAAACAGTTGATAGTCAGTTGATGTATGTACAGAAACCCTCACAGCTACCTATTTCAGTATGATATCATATTTCTTAGCTAAATACGCAACACTGTATATCGCTGTACTGAAAGACCATAAAATCTAAAAAATTTATTTTAAACATAAGAATAGGAATATTATTCTGCATAAAGAATTAAGATTTGTATTTTTTGATTAAAAAAAAAAAAAAAATGAAACAATGCAATCTCTATTTCCTAATGGCGTATTATCATTTCCATAATGAGGCCAACCTAAAACAATAACATTTCTCATAATAAGCAGTTTTGATATGTTATGTTTTAGAGCATTTTAAAAATGCTCTGAAAAAATAAACTGTAAAAAAAACAATAAAAAATAAAAAAACATTGTAAACTTAAAAAAACAACAAAATTTTAAAAAGTGAGAAAATAGATTAAAAAAAAGTCTGAAATAATAAAACCATAAAAATAATATATTTTTTTAAATTTGAAACTTATCATAGAATTATTAATTAATTATTTTTTGCATTAATTATTATTTAAATGCAAAAAAATTTAAATTTATTAATTTTTTAATTTAGTCTATTAACAAAGCACACAAGATGTAACAAAGGCCATTGCTTGAGTCATGGTGCTTAGCTTGAATTTGGGTAGGGGTTCCAATCCTGTTCGTAGAGCTTTTATATTTGAAGTAGACATTAGAAAATATTAAAGTTTTTAAGTTTTTAACTGTGTGTGTATAGATATATATATATATATATATATATATATATATATATATATATATATATATATATATTATATATATATATATATTATAAAAAAATATATATATATATATATGTATGTATATATATATGTATGTATTGATAAGCGAGAGGTTCCAAATTCGATTCCCACCACGTACCTGGTAGTACCGCGCTCAACTGTTTCTCTACGCAGTGGCCTTGTGCATCAAGGTTCTTGTTTCGGAGTTATAGAGTTAAGAGAAGGTTATAATCATAAGCAGCCTTCTCATCTGTAGTGGCCTTATCGGGCTTGGGGAGGTGAATAATGATAAAAAATAAAAACAAATATATATATGTGTGTAAATATATATATACAGAGCCATGGCATGGCATATAAATATATATACAGAGTCATGGCCCACACAAAATTAGGGTGGGGACAGCAAATTTAGGGGGATCATTTGCAAATTTAGGGGCCCTTTTGCAAATGTAACAAGCTTTTATTTGTGCAATTTAAGGGCAATTCTGCAAGAAAGAGGAAAAAAATAACAAAAAAGTTGTGAAAACACATAATAAACTCCTCAACTCTTTTTTTTTAACTATCTAAAAATACTTTTAAGCAAAAAAGTTTTAAAATTTATTTAAAAATTATCATACCATAGCATCATTTTAAGGTTGCAAGGATTGTATAAACGTGTTTTTATGTTTATTTACAGTCCTGAGGTGTAGAGTTAAACTTGTATCATATATCCATCATTGAGAACTTTGATAATGTTATAGTGCAATATTTTATCATAATATACATGAGTGTTAATAATCATTTATACTTTTTTTCTTACATCATTGATTGCTTCATTTTATTTGTTTTTAGGCACTGAATTTTTTGTTACGACAGTCATGGTTGCGACCGTTATGACAGAGAAAGCATAAAAATGCTTGTAAAACTTCAAGTAAAATCTATGAAACTGAGCATATAATAACATCAGTATGTGCTAAATATATACTCTAAATGATTTTTTTTTTACCATACCATTTGCTGCATTAAGTCTGACATTAAGTCTGATTAAGTTGTTTTGTTCAGAAGTGGTAAAAAGTAAGCGTTACGACCATCATGCTACATAGAATTTTTGAAAAAAGTTGAAGACTTTAATGCTGTAACTTTTACATACTAAATTATGTTATAGTTTTTCCCATTTCTAGAAAGTTTCAAGTCATTTCCATTTTTGGTTCATTTTCACTCTCGCAGAATTGCCCATATATAAATTAGTAGAAGATTACTTAGAAAAATCTTATACATTTTACATTTCACATAAGGTTATATATATATATATATATATATATATATATATATATATATTTATATATATATATATATATACACATTAGGTATAATGTGTATATATATATACACCCTATGTGTGTATATATATATATATATATATATATATATATATATATATATATATATATACACAACAGGGTGTCCCAAAAAACAACATTTTTGAAAATAATCTTCTCCCACCCACTTAATTTGTTCTATCTAATACAAAAACACTAGGTTTAAAATTTTTTTGAATAAAAATATTTTAAGGGGTCCCTCAAGACTCTTGAATATTTAATGGGTCCCTAATATTTTCAAAAAAAAAATTTTTTTTTAAATATGTCAACCTGGTACTCAAATGAAGCAAAATTGTATAAAAATTACAAAAGTAATATTCATTTCAAAAAAATTTTAATTTATCAAAATTATAATAAAAAACATAAAAAAAGCAATTTTTTTCATTTTTTGTTTAAAAAAAATTTATTTTATGTAATAAAACCAAAAATAACAACTTTTTTAAAATAAAAATAGATTTTTTCTATTTTTAACAGATCATAAATTTTTAAATAAAATAGATGATCACCTGAAATTTTAAAAGAGTAATAGTTTTTCACCCAAATTATCTATTTTTGTAGGTGCTTTTGACTGATTTTAAACAATTTTTGAGTTCTTGTACCTTAAAGTTGCTAAATAACGCAACATTAGAAAAAATTCTGGAAACCTTAATGTGTCATAGTTCAATACCAAAAGACAAGCTGTGCCAATTTTTTGTTACTTTTGTGTACTTAGAGTAACCAGTTGTGGAAAAAATTAAAATTATGTGTTAAAAGTTATTTTAGCACTTGCAGCAGCCTGTTAAAATTTCACTTTTTTTAAAAAATACAATAAATTACATTCACTTTGTAGGCATAGAAAGTAGCGTAGATAGTTAAAATAAATTATGAAACTTTTTACTGGCAAGGTTCTATAAATAGACAATTACCAAAAAAAATTTAAAGACCTTTATTCTATCTGATGACATAATTTTAGCATTTTGAGTGCAATGCTTTTTTAGTTTAAAAGGATACCTAATAGCACAAGTTATACTATATTTCAAGAAAATTAGAATGCTGAAAGAAAAAATATACACATGAAACATAAGCACTCTAATTTCTTTTCTTTATCTCTGATTTGTATAACTCATAATACGGCCATAATCATTATTAGCAAGTTTGTAGTCACAAGCACTTCTACCCTTAATGGATGGAGCACTTATTTAACATATTACTTTGTGAAATGGAACCCAACACTGACTTAATCATGCATCATTAGTCCATTTTAAATTTAATTTGTTTCTATGCATGAATTTTACATTACCATCTTGGTTTTTTATTACAAATCTCAAGCAAAAGCCCTATGTACCATTCATTATCATAAAAGCATGCAATGTATTTACCAGGTTGAAAATTTGAAGGATCTTTTTTTGCCAAGTTAATATTATTCAGCAAATGGGTATCATAGACAGTTTGCTAGAGATTCTTCTTAAAAAAAAATCTCTCCACCTGGTACAAAACTCTTCTTATAGCTTCTTGTGCCTGGGACTGTGCTCATCTCTTATATCGTTTCTTTAGGTTAAAGTAAGTTTCACGATTATTAATATCATCACTTGAAATGTAAAATAATTTAACACCTTTAATGTTTTTTTCAGCCCAAGTAAACAGTTTATTTGGTGTGAGAATTTGGATTGTATTTGCTGCTCGTAGACTCGCTTTTGCTGCTTCTCTTTTATAGTTCCTCCTATTCCATCACATGGACTTGTGCCATGGGATGTAGCAAAGAAGTGATGGTCAGCATTTATATTGTGATCTTCAAAATGGTACATGTGCTGATCTAATGTTCTTTTTGCCTCTAATAAGTAGCAAGATTGTGCTACTTTGATAAAGTAGTGGTGACAAAGGTCATACAAAGTTTCACTTATTGTTTTAATAAACTCAATAATGTTTGTTTGGACTGTAACAAGTCAGTTGACACCCATTGTTTGTATGTGATCTGATTGTCAAAATCAAAATCATTATTTTCAAACACATTTTCCATGTAATTCTTCAAATTTACTTTACCGGGCAGTTGGAACATAGATGAAACATGCAGCTTCAACTATCTATATTGCAAACACATACTTTCATCAAGTCTTTGTAATATATTAAATGGCCCTTAGGTAAAGCAGCGCACATCAACTTAGCATTTTAATGATAAGAACATATGCAAACTGAGTGACTTCCACTACTGTCAACTGTGATGCACCACTTCGGCCTTAGTTCACAGAACTTGCTGGATCCAACTTTGTGTTTAGGGTATAACTTCTTAAACTCAAGATAAAATTCCTTTAATCGAACCAATATTAAATGTTTTTGTTTATGAACTTTTACATTACATATATGCACAGAAACAGTCTTTTTCCTGGACATTGTCTTGTCTGGACATTCTCTTCTGATTCATAAATTCCAATGACTTTTTGTTTAACAATATCTTCCATAGGCTGCCCTATATTAGCCTCAGGTTTAGCAAGTAATCCTTTTTTATTTTTCAACTTCCAAGCTTTTTTAACAAGACGTTCTGAAACTAAAACGAGTACAAATGTGATTAAAACTAAAATTTAAAATGCAACCAATAAACTATTTCTTCGTATAACTATTTCTGAATACACAAAATTTTTTAGTTTTTGGTTCTTGCAATATTAAAAACTAAAATAAAAAAATCCAGAAAATACTGTGCAGATTTAGATTTTAATACAAACTCTTAAAGCAATTGAAGTATTTTACACTCAATTTATAACCATGTGAAAAATATACCATTATAATTATGAAATTTAACAGATATATATTATAAAATCATATCAAATAAATTAGGTTAAGACACTGATAATTTTATTTTAGGAAAAACTGGTTATATTTATTTAGGGAAAAAATTAAAATATACACCTAAGTCATAGGACTTCAATCATAAGTCATATGATAGAGTACAGGTCTTAAAATTTTTTTTGGTGATCTATTTATAGAACCTTGCCAGTAAAAAGTTTCATAATTTATTTTAACTGTCTACACTACTTTCTATGCCTACAAAGTGAATGTAATTTATCATATTTTTTAAAAGAAGTGATATTTTAACAGGCTGCTGCAAGGGCTAAAATAACTTTTAACACATAACTTTAATTTTTTCCACAACTAATTACTCTAAGTACAAAAAAGATACAAAAAATTGGCACAGCTTGTCTGTTGGTATTGAACTGTAGCACATTAAAATTTCCAGCATTTTTTCTAATATTGCATTATTTAGCAACTTTGAGGTACAAGAACTTAAAAACTGTTTAAAATCAGTCAAAAACAACTACAGAAATAGATAATGAAATTATCTATTTCTGATAAATAGAAATGATTGGGTGAAAAACTATTACCCTTTTAAATTTCAGGTGATCAAAAATTTATGATCTGTTAAAAATAGAAAAAATCTACTGTAAGCTCCAGATACTCAATGATTTCCGAATTTGTTCAATATTAATTCAATTATTACTTTTGAACGGTTTGGTCAATCAAGTTTCCAGGATTGTGTTTTTTTCATAAAAGCTGTGGATGGTCAAAACTTTAAGCAAATTTAAGGTGGTACCCTGAAAACACTGGGCACTTTTGAAAAACTAGGTGATTTCATATGGAATAATCCATATATATATATATATATATATATATATATATATATATATATATATATATATATATATATATATATATATATATATATATATATATATATATATACATATGGATATATGAAAATGCCTCATTCTAAAAGATATGAAGCAGTGTTTTACAGTTCAAAAAAAATATCTGATAAAAATTCTTTATGTTTTTAAGCTTTTATTAAATTGTTTCAATTTAATTTCAGAATATTTCAAAAACATTTTTAAGCATTTACAAATGAAAATCTTACCATGTTATTAACTTTAATTTCAGCTGGCAAAGGATTCTCTACAAACATCACTACTTCTGAAACATCACCACAAACCCAAACAACATCTAAATTAAAAAATTAACTTAAGAATGAAGAAATTATTTATTGCATCCATATTGTTTATTGTATCTTTATTGTATACCCAAAATAAATTAATTTATGCTTCTATCCTTAAACACAAGTTTTTTTAGGAAAAAAAGAAATAACAAAATAATATTTTTTTGCCTTAATAGATCTCTTAAACTCTTTAACCCATCAGTAAAGGAACTTACATTTATACTTGCCTGTTTCTATTGAAGTATGGCATAATCAGCAATTTTTTGCTGCCATAAAACAACAAACCTGAATGTTATTTAACTAACTTATTTTTTTAAAAAGATGACAGGATCATTGAACTATTAAAACTAGAAGCCTATAATTTTAATCTTAGTTTGTATCTTTTTAAAGATCTCTCTGCTAAAATATTTTTGAAAGTTCCTAAAGTGTGCTCATTATAAAATACCTCTTAGCATGTACCTGTTAAAAAGTTAATATTGTTAATTGCTTTATAAAATTCACAGACAACTAGCATCTTCTATATGCTGATAATATTGTCTTGTGCACCCTAAAAAAAATCTCCAAAATTTACTTGACTTATGCTTTAGTCATGCTTTGAAACGTGATATAATTTTAATCAATAACATTTTTCTTAAAATGTTTAGCTTAATTAGAATTTTAGTCTTATTTGCTAATTGAAATTGAAAATAAAATCTATCTTTATTATCTTGGTACTAAATAAATAAATTTGAATATATATATATATATATATATATATATATATATATATATATATATATATATATATATATATATATATATATATATATATATATATATATATATATATATATATATATGTGTATATACAGTTAAACCCTGTTTACTCAAACCCTGGATAAGTTAGACTTTTATTAAGTCGGACAGCATTTCAATTCCTCTTGAACATTCTCTATCAACTTACTGTAAAATCAACCGCTTAAGTCGTACCCTGGTTAAGTCAGACCATTCGCTAACTTGTACTTTTTTTGAAGTCCCTTCAGTAAAAATGTTTGCTTAACTAGAGCTTTTATTTTGAATTGCATATAAGTGCATATAATAACAAAACTTCCAATAATTCAATAAAAATTCAAAACTTTAAACGCTCAAAAATAAAATACTTTAGCGTCAAATAAAATTAAACATAGATCTTCACGGAGATCTTTCGATTCAGTTAAGTTTTGATTAAATTCTATTTGATAACTATTACATTAAAAATTCAAAAATATCAATTAAAATTCAAAACTTAGAACGTTCAAAAATTAATTACCTTTGCGCCAAACATAATTTAACGAACTAAACCTTTTCACTGATATATCTGATTCGAATATACTTAGATCAAGTTTTATTTACTAAAAATGTTAAAGGTTGCTAAAAGAAAGCTATCAAGTAGAACTATAACAGAAAAATGCAAAATACTAAAAGAACTCAACAAAGGAGAATCATTTGTATCTATATATATATGTATGTATAAAATAAAACTTCTGCAAAAAGAGCATAGATGCATGTTTCCCTAAATGAGGATTTGGATAAAGCATGTTATATGTGGCTTTTAAACACCTGACAACAAAATATTCCTGTGTCTGGAACCATTTTCAAAGTCAAAACTTTGCATTTTGCAAAGGAACTTGGTTGTGAGAACTTTCAAGCATCCGATGGATGGTTAGATAGATGAAAAAAAAGAAACAATGTATTGTTTAAAACAACATCAGGTATTTTATCATTTTATTTTTTCATTGATATTTACATTTTTTCAGTCATTTGTCTAAAAAACAATAATAAGCACTGAAAAGAAAATAGAAGAAAAATGTCTTTACCATGCGCAAAAAAACATGTCTTTACCATGCACATAAAAAAAGCTAGATTACTTCTGAGCTATTTGAGGAGTGGGTTAGAGAAAATGACAGAAAGTTTGCATTAGAAGGCCGTAAGGTAGCATTGGTTATTGATTATTGCACCGCCCATCCGAATACTGAGAATCTTAAATCGGTCACACTCTACTTTTTCACCCCAAACACAACTTCATGTTTGCAGCCAATGGATCAAGGAGTCGTTCGATTGTTAAGGTGTAAGTACGGAACTAATTTAATTAATAAGATCATAAATGCTATTGATAATGGAAAACAAACGCCTTCAATCTCCATACTTAATGCTATAAAAATGCTTATTCATTCTTGGAATGAAATTTCAGAAACCACTATTATTAACTGCTTCCGCAAGGCAACATTTAAGGAAGGAGAAGGAGTACCAGACAAAGATGAAGAACTTTCCTGCATTAAAAAATTCAATTGATCAGTTACTTCAGCATGACGAGGATCTTGTTCCGGAAGATTTTACTTACGAAGATATATTAACGATTGATGATGACATTTCAGTTATTGGAGGAGTGGTGACAGATAAAGATATTGTTCAACATATCATTGAGGTAGTTGAAGAGGAAATGCAAGAAGAAGAAGGAAACAAAACGTTGAATGAAACGGTGACAAACCCAACAACTAAAGCAGTTCGTAAAGCAATTGATACCCTTGTTAATTTTTTGATGTTTACTCAGAGTGGTAAAATTGGAAGAGTACCTTTGAATGCTTCAAAACTGTTTGAAAAAGGATTTTTTCCAAAGGTACAAAGAAATTTGAAACAAACATCAATTTCTGACTTTTTTCATTTATAGTATATATTATATATACAAAAATATACATAAGATTATACTTCACATAAGATTATATTGTTCTATATATATGTACATAATATTTATATATCGAAGAACATTCAATAAGTCTCGAAATCTCAATAAGTTGGACATTTTCAAAAATTCCAACTTAACAAGGGCTTGCTTAATTTGGACATTCGCTAAGTTGGACAATAAATATATACCCCTTCAGAGTCCGCGTTAATGGGATTGTACTGTGTGTGTGTACATATATATATATATATATATATATATATATATATATATATATATATATATATATATATATATATATACAGGGCTCAAAATATTTGCCAGACATTGGACATAGTCTGGCACTTGTCCGGTAAAATATCAATATCTATCTGTCATTTTGTTCGACCCATATTTTGTGTACATATATTTTATAATTAATATATTCAGTAGTGTATATAAACATCATTAAAAATACAGCAACACATTAAAAAAATGTCATTTTTCGAGCTAATTCTTTTTTTAAAAATTTCTATAAATGTAATTACGTATAATAATCTTTGATAATTTAAATAAAATGGGTTTATTGTAAGCAACCATTAGTATTACTTTGTTACTTTATATAATGAAGTAGTAAGTAAACATAATTGAAATGCTTTGAATAAAATCATAAAAAGGATGAAAATGTTGAAGTGGGGAAAACTACATAAAAAATGGACAATCAATGACTATAAACACGGACCAACATGTCAAAGTTTTAAATTGTTGGTTTCAAGTGTGTATTATTGACTGTAAAACACAGTGGGTGTAGTGTTAAGATTATGTTAGTGTAGTTAAGGTTAGCCACAGGTGAATTTATGAAAATAA
>NC_088931.1:15640000-15667500 GCF_038396675.1 Hydra vulgaris
GCAACCACTCTAAGAGTTGGAAGTTACTGGAAGAGAAAAGATGAAGTTCATAGAGCAAGGTAACAACTGAAAGATAACTTAAAATAATGTAAATAATATGAATCAGGAAAACAAGATGAAGAAAGCGAATTCCAAAGAACTGATGTACTAGGAAAAGAACAGGACAAATAAGAATTTTTAGAACACTTAGGAACAGTGGCAGTAAAGGGTGAGACTTAATTGGATGACAAGTAACACAAGAATAAATTTTAGTAGATAGCACAAGAGACGCTAGCTCTTTAGAGCAATGCCCATTGTAGTATTTATAGAAAAGAGAAAGAGAAGCAACATTAAAGAGAAGCAACATTACAACAATGTGATAATGGTTAGAGGTTGGTTGAAAGAGATTAGAATCCGGAATAAAAAGTATTGAGCATGATAAAGAGATGCAACCTTAGCAGATGCTAATGTTGCAATCGATTTAATATATGATTTCCATGAAAGATTGGCGGTAAGAGATAATCCTAGAAGGTGAAGGGTAGATGACTCATCGGAAATGACTCATCAATATAGGAAGATCTAGATTATTGCAATAATAATTAGCTAAAAAAAATTGAGTTTTCTCTGAGTTAAAGTTCACCACCCACTGTGAGCCCCATGCTGTTGCAGAAGTGAGATCCTTTTCAAGCTCAATTGCCCCCTCCAGAGAGTGTTGGCTTTTTATCAAGACAAGAATAAATAGTAGTATCATCAGCAAACAATGCTACCTTAGATGTGAGAATATCAGGAGGATCATTAATGTAAATTTAAAAAAGTAGGATAGAACCTTGATAGGGATAGAACCTTGAGGAACTCCTGAAGTTACAGAGTATGAAGAAGAATGCTGTCCATCAAGGGAGACTTTAATACTACAATTGGTAAGAAAGATTCAATAATCTTAAAGATGTTACCTGATACAGCGTAAGAAGAAAGCTTATGGAGAAGACCAGCAAGCCAAACTTTATCAAAAACATTAGAAATATCAAGAGCGATAGTTTTGATATATCTCCACATTTATCTAATGCAGTATAATCACAGGCCTTGTTTTAAAGCATTACGCAACGAGCAATTTACGTACGCCTTAAGCGATTTTACATTAGCAGAAAGCAATTTTGGTTAAGCGACTTTTTATAATTTTTTAACTTTTAAATTATTCTATAAGCGGTAAGATAAAAGAAGTAATTAATTTTCAAAAAAACCACATTAACTTTCGAATGACAATTATTTAAAAACATTTGCTACAAAAGTTTGAATGACTATTATGTTAGGTATAAGCGCTATTTATTAATGAAATAAACTCAAATAAAATTAAAAATTTATTTTGCTTTTATTTTATTGTAATGATTGATTTTTTCGCTTAAAAAATGTGAATACTTCAAGCTTGAAGCAAAGATCATAATAATATAATTTAATTCTGATAAAATATATGATCTAATTTAAGACTAATTTAACAAAAATATATAATTTTATTCTGATAAAAAAATATATATAATATAATTTAGATTTATAAAATATATAATTTAATTTTTATTTAAAAAATATATTTAAGTTTATTAAAATTAAAGTTGATGCTTGGGTTTAACTTAACTGTCAAATTTATTAAAAAATTGTTCAATATTTAAAATTTATTTATTCTTAAAAAAAAGCTCATTTTTATCGCTATTGTGTTTTTTTTTTGGTTTTGCTTCCTAAACATATTTTTTTTACTCATTATTAAATTTTAAATAAAGGGCTGCATCAAAAATTTACACAAAATGTAACTTGAACTTTTTTTTTATAACAAAAACAATCGTAGCAATTATTTTTTAATAAACGACATATACAGCAATATAATCTTAATAAATGATGTTTAGAAAAATAATCTTTGCTTACAGAACAAAATCTTACATTATAAAATTTTAATAAATAAAGTAAATAAATTAACCTGATTTTTTTATTTATTATTTTTTTTGTTTTATTTGTTACTAATTTTTTTTAATAAAAAATCATTTGTAGTTGCAAAGCCGTAATTAGAAATTTAAGAATTAATCATTTAAAAATTTAAAAATTTAACATATTGATTTATGCAAATGTCAAGAAGAGAAAGAAATTTGTTAAAATCAAACATTTTTAAAAATAAAATATTAAATTTAATTATTAAATATTAAAAAAAGATGAAAGAAAATAAACATTCCCTTATCGTAATAATGAAAAAGAGGTTAAACAATATTTAACTTTTTTTGTGGTAATTAATACTATTGCAGTAATTTAAAAAAGTTAATGTCTTTAAAAAATAAAGAGAAATTTATATTGTCAAATTCACCTTAAGCTGTTGCGTTAAGCATTTTTTATTTAAAAGAAGGCCTGCTATCGGTTATTACTGTAAGCAAATCAGCTGTAGAACGAGAAGATCAAAATCCATATTGATGATCAGAAAGTAAGTTATTAGATTCAAGAGATTATGTGTTTGTTAACTAGAGACTCAAAACCCTTGCTTATGATAAGAAGAAGACAAATCAGATGGGTCAGATCACTCTCCAAAATTTTTGAAATTAAGAATAACAGATGCCACTTTCCAGCATGCCGGAAAACAAGACTCCAGTAAGCACTTTTTAAATAGTTTGAAAGTATAGATAACAGCTCCGGAGAACACCTCTGCAAGACTACAACAAGTATGTTGTCTGGACCACAAGCTGTAGAAGTGTGAAGCAGAAAATCACTTTAGATGCAGAAACTGGAGTGATACGAATGTCAAGCAATGGATCAACCTATTTGTTGGCTATACCAGGTAGAACGCAACCAATGGAATTAAGAGATGATACTGATAAAAAGTCCTTAGCAAACAATTCAGCTTTGTCTTTAGGTGAGGTGACAAAATCTGAACCATACTAAAGAGGTAGAATAACAGATTTGCCCTTATCATTGATACTGTTAAAGATTTTCCTGAAGTCAGGAGAGTCTGACTTTAGAGATGAAATATAAGATTTCATGACCTGAGAACAGTGATTTTTGGCGTTAGACTTAACCTTTTACAATGGTTAAGTCTAACGCCAAAAAGCAATAGTAAACAGATATCTGTTTTCTGGAGAACTGTTTGGCTTTAAGGTAGTTGTAAAAGGTACGATGATAGGAGAATTCCGATGATAAAGAAGAATGAGATAGGAGAATTCTGATGATAAAGAAGAATGAAATAATAGTTTTAGAGAAATCAAACCGTAATCAGATGCACCTAACAGTAAATGTGGAGAAACTGAGCAATGATTAGGATAAGAAACAAGACATAAGTCAAGTAGAAAAGATGAATGATTCAGATTATCTGGAAAGCAAGTTGGAAAATTGACTATTTGAGTTAGAGATTAAGAAAGACAAAAGTTATGTATCTTAACGCCTGCATAGTCACTAAAACTAGAGCCAAGTCATTCAGTTTGATGACCATTTAAGTCACTAACAACAACGATACTTGCTGAAGGATAAAGGGAAAGGGCTCGGTCAATTTGATCAGAAATAACATCGAAAAGAGTGCAGTCTTGAGATGAAGGAGAGCGATATAGAATAAAGAGAAAGGTGATAGAGAGAAGTGGTACTAAACAAAAGCACATAAAAGAATAGTGTGTAGATTCAAACCTAGTTTCTCAACAAATAGGCGAATTCTTACGAATGTAAATGCCCAAGTCAATAATGTGACTAAGTCTTTACAAATTAAAGGAAGATAACCATCAACACTAAGATTGCAAGATGAGACAGCTGAACTCAAATTAGTCTCACAAAGAGCAAGTTGGTCTGGTGAGCTTTGCAAGAGATAAGACTCAACAGAAGAAAAGTTACTTCGAAGACCACAAATATTAGTGAATGATAGATTTAGAGAACTTGGTGATGACAATGGTTTTTTGAGTTTTATAGTTTTGGTACTTTTGTCAATTTTAAATTTGTTAAAGAACTCGACTCAAAGCATAGATAGTACTCAGTACACTATTTAATAGTTTAAGCAACTGCTTTATTACTATTAACAAAACCCAAGCTGTAACAAAGGGCTCCAAATGTGGCCTCAACAATGCACACCAAAAGTACAAACAGGGACACCATCCATGCACAACATGGTACTGTTAATACTCTGACACTTTACAGCTGTTGATGGAATCAGCATCTATGAGAGCTACCACAGAGTTCAGGAAACCTGACTTCCAGCCAGCCTCAGAACCATAAAACTGAGTTTTAGAGTTGTTCCCTAATTAAGGGATAATAGGATGAAACGCCTAGCCATAAAAACAGAGACACAAACAAAATCCATGCATTGAGTCGAGAAAATCCAGCATTTAACATCCTAAACTGGAAACAATGTATCATAAATACATCTGCGCCAGCCTATTAAATGAAGAAGGGGTGCGAGTTAAGGTGTGTTTACTCATCAAGTCTTAGCCTAGGAGGCCTTCTACAAGACAGTAGTCAGATGCATTTAACATCTGCCCAAGATGAGTATTTTTATCGAGACATTATCTATATATATTTAATGATATATATGTAATACATATACTTTTTAATTATATACACATATAATATGTATACATATATACATATATATGTATGTTTATATTCATGTACTTGTCTATTTATGAATTAAAGTACATATATATTTGCTTTTATATATAAATAAACACATAAATGTTATATAGATACGTGTGTATTTAATATAAATATATGACCATAACAGTGTGTGCATTATAATCAAATGCAAAATAAATTTCATTTTGTAAAAACATTTGTTTTAAAATATAATAAGTGTATCAATAATATACATAAATTTTTTACCAATGAAGACATAAATCATATAAATTTGATATAGTATATATTATAGCTAATTTGTTATAAAAGTAAACTTATTTGTTTACGCTTGTTTTGATAGGACAGAATTTTTTATTTTTCTTAATGTAATAGAAAATTCCTCCAATAACAGTTTTCAATGCGGGGTAGAGCAGGGTTTGATATTGGCATTAACAATTTTTCGATAACTAAATTTATTCGTGTCGTTAATAAAACGGAGACTTAAGAATACGAGTTTATTTTACTGCTGGCGTTAAAAATTACCATTTTACTTTTAACCAGCCGATAGCTTATCAAAGGGTTTAATGGAGAGATATGAATACGGCTGCAGGACATCAGGTGAATACTTATTAGCAGCTTCATTGGGTTTTTTATCTGAATTTTTAGCATTTTATTGGCAGTTGCTTACTTAAACAAGTAATTCATGTTCTGGATAAATTATTAATAACATAGTTAAGCTTTACTATTATTACTTTTTTGTTTAGCCACAAGCTTTTTCAAGAGCAATATGGTCTTAAAACTTTATTTACTGATGATGTAGCATTTAATGTATTGTAAATAAATAAAAAATTGAAGACTAGCTGATTTCCATTACTTTTTTAAAAATAAGTAATATAATTGTTTAACACCCTTTTTATGACATACTTCGTTATAAAAATTTTGCACTTGAAATTTTCTAATTTAATACCTATAGAAAGAGTTAATACTGATGAAAAGAATGATATATCATTAAGAACATTAATAGTATATCATTAGGAACATTAATGATATATTGTTTATATTGTTATGTATGTGGATTTCTCAAATTTTTACATTATTACTAAACAAAAAATTAAAAAAAAACTATTGGGCAAACAGTACAATTTGTGTTGAAATTGAAAACAAAATGTTTTTTTTTTAGGTGAATACAAAACATGATTTCGAAGAAATAAATCAATTTCAAGCAAATAATATCTTAAAAATCATTACTTTAAAATGTTAAATAAACTCAAAAGTGAAAATTAGTAGTTAAACACTTTTTAAATACTTATTATTTAAAAAATTAAGAGATATTTAAACAACCATCAAATAAAATCTAAGTGATCTTATATTTTTGTAAGCCACTGTAATATACAATACTAATAAACAAACTTAACTAAATGAAATAGATAAAATACAGATTGCATTTGCAACAAGATGCACACAAAAATGGTTTTTTTTTTTTATTAAAGTTTGTTACACACCACATGGAGATACAGATGATAAAGTTTTTTGTAACTGAGTATGAAGACTCTGAATTTCATTTTTGTTATGCATCACTATCTTACTTAAATCAATAATTCAATGCAGTAGTGGTGTAGTGTTAGAGCGCTTAACTCAAAAGCGAGAAGTTCCAAGTTCAATCCTCACCACGTCCCTGATAGTACCACGCTCAACTTGTTTCTCCGTGCAGGGCCTTGTTCGTAAAGGTTTTTTATTTTAAAGTTATAGAGTTGAGAGTGGATTTGAACTACAACTCCGCAACTGTAGTGGCCTTCATGGAATTAGGAAGGTGAATTAAAAAAACAAGTGTTACAAGTTTCATTTGTTAAAGTAATATTTATCTTTTTTACACTTTATTAACAACTGTTTTGAAAATTTTTTAACTTTTTTAAAACAAATTTTGTACACAAGTAGGATATAGGATACAATTGGTCAAAAATAGAATACCTAGCGCAACTAATTTACATATTACATAATGCTAAATACAATAAAAAAATTATTCACTTTTCAGTAACTTTTTTGAAAAATGAACAAAGTTCATTCTTATCAATGTTAATTGAAATTTTAAACTTAAAATTTTAAATTTAAGTTTCAAAATTTGAATAACAGACTCGCAATATTGAATCTTAACATTGTAACCCTGTTATTATGTCATAAATAAAACTAAATTTATCATTCAAAATGCCATAAATAAACCATAAATATATTCATACCCTCTTACCTTTTTTATCTTTTGGCTTTTTGGTAGAAAGTGAGGAAAATATAAAAGGATTATCTGTTCTTTTAATATTGTTAGATTTAAACGGTTCCAAATGGTAAGGTAACTTTTTTGGATGAAAATCTCTAGAAAATAAATTGTTTAAGTACAAAAAACTTATTAAAAAATTTATTACGTAAAAAAGAAATTGAAATACTTTATTATTGGAAGTGGTTTGATTAGTTTTATTTCAAGCTCAGAATCGATCTCATTGTGTAATGGTTCTTTTCCGTCAGAATACTCTTCCAGCCAATCAATCAAATCTCTTTGCATACTTAAATCGATATCTTTAATATGTTCTTCCAAAATGTGGCATATTAATCTATAAAGAAATATTTGATTATATAGTTTGCTATTTGTGGTAATCACACAAACAAATTTTTGTAATCATGTTTAATATTAATTATGTTTAATTCAAGCCTCACTTTACACTATCTAATTTATTTCCTAAACTTCTTGAAAGAGAAAGCATGTCCATAAGAACTTTTAATTGTATTGCAGGCCATCCTTTCTGAATATCTAGAAAATAAATATAAACCTATATCCTGTATGTTATATAAAGAAAAACAATTATTTCTAAAAGAAAGTATAAAAAATTGTTATGAAATTTTTTGCATCTTAAAAATGAATAAGAAATAAAATGTTTTATTGAAATCAATTAGACTCAGAGTTGCATTGAGTAATTGCTGTACATTGCTGTAAGAATGTATTTTTGCATTAAGCAAAAATACATTCTTACACAAATGGCTTGTAACATTTGTAGAGATGACACTTTCAAAATTTATATATTTTCATAGGAACAGGCTAAAGTGCTATCAAGGGGTGTTTTGTATTTGAACTCACTTTTTTATTTTCAATTCAAATTTCTAATCTTTAAGCTGAAAAAATCCATTATAAAGATTCTATAAATAAAGCAGAAAAGATAAAAACAACGCTTTTGTAATGTTCTACTTTTTTTTTTTGAGATTTTAAATCATTTTTTGTTTATTTTTTTAAAGCTTCCTGTTGTGTGATTCTGAAAAAATAAAAATTATCACATTTTTAATGTGAGAATTTTTCAAAACTTCATAAAATTAAACTTTTTTGTTAATCTTCTTACCACTTAAAAACAGATATAGAATACAAAACATATATGATATAATATCTACAAAAGTAGATATTATATCATATATGCCTTTAAAAATTAAATATTATCTTCTATTTTATTATTATTTCTATACTGTAAGGCTTAACCAGAATTCTACTTTTGAAATATAATGCTAACGCACAAAAAAGCACTAGCCAGATAGTCATTTTTAGGCTAGCGTGGCAATTTTAAAAATTTATTTTTATTTGCTATTTAAAACAGTTGCCATGGATAAAATCTAAATAAAATAGTTAAAATAAAAACAGCAAGACAAATAAATATAAAAAATAAAAAAACAAGACAATATATATTTAATTTAAATTCTAAATAGTTTAATTTAAATTCTAAATAAAATAAATAATATTAAGCAGACAACAAACAATCAACATTTTCATCTAAATTCTTAATAAAATTATAAAAAGGCACAATGTGAACGCTTTATTTAAAACAGCAAAACTTAGAAATAAAGACAGCAAAACTTAGGTTTCATTTAAATTCTAAATAAAAAATTTGTATATAAAAGTGTTATCACGATTTTTCATCCAAGTATTTGATGAACAAAAAGATTTGTTGCAATTTAAAAAATCATTTGAACTTTCGCGAGGGAGTACAAAAAGACTTGAGCACAAAAGTGCTGGCTAATAAGAAAAGACTGCTTAACTGGTGACATTGCTTAGAGCTAATTTGTTTCAATTCAATAAGATTGTAAACCTTTATAGCTGTTTTATACTAAGTTTTAATATTCTAAAAGCTTAATGGCATCTTGAAAACAACTTAGAACATAGTTCTCTGTCAAAAGAATTATTAAGAGTATTTAATTACACTCCCAATAGTCATTTTGTTTTGGAACTGAAATTTGTTATTTCTTATGTATTTCCACCTGCTGAATTAAAAAATGAAATATTAGTTCTAGTTTAAGAAATAAAAGCAAAAACTTTCTCTCAAGAGTATAAATTTTCATTTAATGAAAATTAAAAAAATTTTTGCTTTTAAATACCCATAATGCTTTATTCATGTTTAAAACTTGTGATATTAGTTATGTGCGTTTGCTAAAGTTTCTGGTCTTACCTATTCTTAGTTGTTTTTTTTTTCATTTACTAGTGTAAAATTTGACAAATTAACATGCCAAGGAAGTGTGTAAATTTAGTGGACAAGTTTTGTTACGTTTGTGGTGAAATAACATTTTCTTCACAGCAAAGAACTATGACACCTCTTAAGGAGACTGCTTACCAGCATTACTTCATTATAAAGGTAGGGGACCAGGATAAATCATGAGCTCCATATATATGCTGTAGCTCTTTTTTGATTACACTACAAGAATGGTTGAAAAATAAAAAAAAGATCTTTGGCTTTTGATGTTCCTATGGAATGGAGGGAGCCTAAAAACCATACAGATGACTGCTATTTCTGCTTGAAATCTGGGGAAAAACCCCACCTATTAAGGCAGAATCTTCCATCTGCCATTCAACCTATTCCACATTCGGATCGTTTACCAGTTCCTACTCCACCATAAAGTTGTGTATTAGAAGCAGAAAATGAAGACAGAAATGAAGAAGAAATATAAGAAAACAAGTTTTCCACATCAAATGATCCTGATTTTGTGTTAACAGATGATGTACCAAGCAGATTGAGTCAAGCAGAATTAAGTGATCTTGTTCAAGATCTGGATTTATCACAGGAAAAGGCGGAACTTTTAGGGTCAAGATTGAAGCAGTGGAATCTTCTCCAATTTGATGTCAAGGTTTCACATTACAGAAAACGGCAGCAGAATCTGCTTTCTTTTTTTAAGAAGAAAAATAAGCTTGTTGTTTGCATCAATAAACCACTCATGGATCCAAAAGACATTCTTCTTCCACCATTACATATTAAATTGGGTTTAATGAAAAATTTTGTCAAAGGTATGAACAAAGAAGAACAGGCTTTTAGGTACTTAAGAAAGAAATTTCCAAAAATAAATGATGTTAAAGTTAAAGAGGGTATTTTTGTTGGGCCACAAATATGTCAACTTATAAAGGATCCTGCATTTGATAAAGTTTTGAAGGGGCAAGAAAAAGGGAGTGATTTGTGGATTTTTAGGCAACAAAAGTGATGATAACTACATTCAATTGGTAGCAGTGCTTCTGTAAAAATACTATCAACTAGGATGTAACAAGTCCATCAAGATTCATTTCCTCCACTCACACCTAACTTCTCTCCTCCACTCCCCCCCCCCCCAGCTGTGGAGCTGTTAGTGATGAACATGGGAAAGGTTTCACCAAGCTATTTATGCAATGGAACAAAGATATCAGGGTCGTTGGAATGATGCTATATTTGCAGATTACTGTTGGTTTGTGTGTAGGGATGCTCCAGAACTACAAAAGGAAAGCAAAAAGATCATTAGTTAAATGATCATGATTTCTTTGTTTTTCTTAGAATATATCTTTAATGATAAAAAAAACCAAATGTACTTTAAATCTTTTTAGAATATGCAAATTATATGTCATATTGCTCTGTGTTATGGAATATTTACTATGGAATATTGATTATGATTTTTGAAGTTAACACTTTGAAATCTTTGGTGAATATTAATTATAGCCTGGCCTACTATAACTATTACTGTAATGTCCCTTGCCATAACTTTGATGAATACACTAATTACACAGAAACAAGGACAACTGACACAATAAAAAATAGATGTGGGATATATAACACTTAAGTTTCACTTTTTAAGTTATATTTATTAGGATAATGCATTTTTGACTCAAGTGCAGAACACCAAGAATGCATTACATAAAAAAACATTTAACATATCTATTTTTCATTTACTTTAAAAGATATTTTAGGAATAACTTTAAACTACTAATAATCTCAAGGAGATATGGTACATTTTTGATATTTCGATAGATTGCCTAAACATGTAAAGAACCAGACTAATGACAACACCAAGGAAACAAAGTATAAAATTTGTATAATATATATAATAAAAATAAGTATAAACACATGTTGCATAAAATTTTTTGAAAGTAAATTAATAGATAATAATAAATTAATTAATAACAGTTTTCTAAGCAGTGTGGAGACTTTACTCTAAATTTAAACCTACATGGAGTAGATTTAAATGTGTAGAAGAGTATACGGAACTTTGAGAGCAAACCTACAGTTAGTTTTAATTTTAACTTTTTTAATTCTGCTCTAGAGCTAGAAGAAAAATTATTTGATTTTTTTTGGATAATGTACCATATTTACTTTATTATTGTAAATGTTTTTAAATATTGTGTTGTTTAAATTTAGTTTAAATTATTTGAAATTTAACTTATATATTTTTTTGTAACGGTCATCTCAAGTACTTAAATCAAAATAGGCCTCCTTAATTTTAACCTTTGCTCCAATTGAGGCCCTTAACTTTTTTTTTCCAATTTTATAAATGCTCTTTTCTATTTTAATAAAACAAATACTTTTGAACAAAAAAATGTTTCATTTGAGTGATATGACATAAAACATGGCAATTTCTTTAGCGTTCAGTTTAAATTTTTAGAAGTGATAAAGGGGTCCAATGAGCAAAGCAATCTTCTCATTACATTTTCATTTTTAAGTTTTCAAGAAAATTTTCTGATTTACTATTATGTATTGCATTCTATCATAGCAACGGTATTGAATTAAAGATGCAAGTGCATAGAAAAACATTATTTTTATGTACTCTAAGCTGCATATATACTATATAAAAAAAACAAAGATTCTTTAACTGGAAGTTTTCAATTTATAAACAGATTGTCTACTTGAAGCATGAAATCTAATTTTGCTCATAAGAAGAAGAGTTTTGGAAGGCTTAGGTAGTTTTAATATACTCATAATTTTCCAAATTCTACTTGCAGTATGATCTATTAACTTTGAAGAATCACAGAAGCACTGTAGTTTGATGTAACAGTTCCAGAATCTGGAATGCAATTTTTATCTTTACTTATTTTTTTTATTATTTTATTATTACTATTATTTTACTTCTTTTAATATTTTACTTATTTTTTATTATATTATCATTACTATACTTTTATTATTTATTTATTCTTACTTACAATTATACTTACAATATAATTGTAGGCAGAGTATAATATATAACCGTTTTTTTGATGATCAGTTTGATGTTTAGCTCTATTCATTCTACTGCCTAACAATGCTTCTTTAGGTGAGTCAACTTTAGAGCAAGTTATATTACGGGATCAATCAATTTTCTTCATCATCAAATCTTGTATTTAAAACTTTTATTATTTAAAACAAAAATTATTATTTACTGTTAGGATTCATTAACAATAAACTCTATATTTAACCAATTCTTATAATGATTTACATATCTCAATTTTTGTCTACCTATTTCAATCCACAGTGCACCTTATTAGAAATTTATTAGTAAATTTATTATTCAACCCTCGGAGTTAGGAAAAATGAGGTCGGCAATAATTTGCCGACCTCAATCTTTTTGAAATCGGTATCAGGTTGGCAAAAATTATTTGATACAAAGGTCTAACCATAAAACATAGAAACGAGGTCGGCAATTTTTTGGTGACCTCAAATATTTTCAGGTCGGCAGTTAGGTCGGCAGTTAGGTCGGCATTGCCGAATGTCGACCCTAATTCTGAGGGTTGATTATTTTCTAGAAATTTAATAGTAAATTTATTATTATTTACTGTTAGGATTTATTAACAATAAACTCTATATTTAACCAATTCTCATAATGATTTACAAATCTCATTTTTTGTCTACCTAATTTAATCCATTTTTTGAAAAATTAGTGTTGATAAACTTAAATTAAAGAAATTACCCCCTATTGCCATAACTTATTAAGTGAAAGACTTGAACTTGGTTCAACAGCTTTGCAATTGTTTCAACAAATATTCTCCCAATAATTTACACAGTTTACAGGAGAACTTGAAAACTGTTAAATGTATAATTTAGGAAAGCATGAAGTTGGAGAAAATTCTATATATATATATCAAAATTTTCTCTCTGACATCATTCAGCAAAGTTTTTTACTTTTATTGTAAATGTTTCTTCATGTTCAAAAGTTATTTATTGGTTTAGTTTTTTCCTTTGAACATTAATGTTTAAGATACCTCTTTGACAACATTGTCGGAGAGAAGTCTTAAGCATTAATGTTCAAAGAAAAAAACTAAACCAATAAATAATTTTTGAATATGAAGGAACATTTACAATAAAAGTAAAAAACTTTGCTGAAAGGTGAGTGATGTTAGAGAGAAAATTTTGTTCATGCTTGCATCAACCATAGTAGTATTTTTAGTAGAGAAAAGAAAGTAAGGAGTTGCAACCTTACAATAATAGAACAGTTGCTCAAGCTTCACAACAAGTCTAACTAGATTTACAATGTGTTTATGGTCTTAAAGAGAAAGACATTATAAGAAGAACAAGCCCAGATATGACAAGATATATAAAAAAATTATTAGAAAAAAGATCAAAGATTATAAGTATCAGATGAAATAATCATACAACTTTGACAACAAGAAAAATATTTACCTCTAGAATCACATGAATGTTCTATATCTATTTGATATGCAGGGCATATTTTCTTTAGTAAAACTAATGCCTAAATAAAAAAATATTTTAAAAATAAGTTTAAAAGGAAAGCAGTACAGAAAAAAATAAAAGTAAAAAAAAAGAAAAAGTATGAAATGAGATACATACAGTTGTGTAACAATTCATCACAGCTACCCACAATTTTTTACATTCTCAAGTTTCAAAGTCTGTTATTTTCATATTTTTTGTGATTTATGTACTCAAAAGTAATTTTTATTTAAGAAATTGGTATTTTTTTTTTACACATAAAAACATTTATTAAATCACTAATAAATTTTATCATTTAAAAATTACTATAAATATATTCAAGATCAATATTTGGTGATAATTACATTAAAAATCAATATTTGCCTATAATTGCTAAAACCCTTTTTGCCATACTTTTGATGCATTTTTCAGCCATTTCTTGCAATCTTTACTTATGGTTCCAGTGGTAAATAATTCTTTCTATTAAATACACTTTATTTGTAATTTTTTTTTTTAGATATTTGATTCTTTAGGAGTGCCCGAACATCTTTTATAGGATTTAGGTCAGGAGAGTCTCCTGGCCAACAAAGCAATGGAATATTCTGTTCTGATAGATATTTTTTAATTGATTTAGCTGTGTGTTATGGTGCCCTGCCCTGCATGAAGGTTTGCCATTCTGCTAATAGTGGCAACAATCTTTGTTTCAGAACTTTTTTATATTGCAACTGATTCATTATTCCCTCGAAAATATAGAGCCTCCCCATTTCCCTTCCATATATCACTGAGCAGATCATGACAGAGGTGGGGTGTTTAACATTTTTGAATGATGCAGTTCAATAAGCATTATTCACCTTTTTTTCGAAGTCAAACGTAAAAACTGATTTTACTAGATAGTACTAGAAGTCTTTTTATCACAAAAGTAAGTAACAAATAAATAAATAAAAAACTCAAATTAAACATCTTTTATTATATTGAAACTGTAAATATTGAAATATTAACTTGACCTAAATTTACTTATTATTTAGAACAACTAAACAATAGATAAAAAGCGCCTAAAATTATGTGATATTGTGTTGTTTTATTCAAAGATCAAAAAACACCCTAGGAATCTATTTGTTCTCATAGTATGTAAAATATATTAGAGAAAAAACAAAGTTTTCTTGTCTGACATTCCAAACTACTTGAATTTTGCGCGAAAAAGTCACATTGTCTATTGTTTAGTAAAATTTTCATCAGGTGTTTTCACATATTCACATAATTCATCTTATTTTGCCATGTGAGAATATATATAAATAAATTTATTTTGAAAAACACTTTGTACTTTGTTTTAATTACAGAATGTAAATTATTATGACTGAAGGTTACAAAATTGTGTAGCATTATTGTAGCATTTATTAAAAAACTTTTATTTGTCAATTTTGTTAGTTTTTTAATTTACAATGTCAAGAGACAAATGCCAAATACAACACATAAATTGGGAAATACCAAATACAATATGTTTTTAACATGCATTATGACATTTTGGCAATTTAAATTAAATCAGCATAATTAAAATTTTTTTATAATAAAAATATTCAACAGTCCATCAAATATCTAAAACTAATACTGTCAGCTAATGAAATTAATTGTTGATAAATACTTTTTTTCAACGGAAGAACAAAAAACGTTATAGCATAAAATGACCAGAGAAGTTAGAAAATAGTTCCCATTGTTTAAATGAAATTAAGTAAGATTTAGAAAATACAGTACTGCGCTCTCTTGCACAAAAAGCCCTTACATATAAGGTTCTATATAATGTAAAGTACTTGTATAAAAATCATAAGATTGGTAAATAAAGCTCTAATATTCGTTTTAATTTAAAAACAAAATTAATATAAGTAAGACATATAAATCTAAAAATTATTAAGATATCTGTAAAAAATAAGTTACTCTTATAAAATAAAAATAATTTATTATTTTTACTTTTTAAATTTTTTTTTTGCGATTTTTAGAATAATAATACAAAAAAATTTGTTTTAATGTATGTTAAAAAAATACTACAACGTACTTTTTAAATAAATATAAAAAAGCAGCTTTGTTTAATTATTTGTCAAAAGTCTACCGTGACGTCAAATACTAAAACTTTTATGAATTAAACGCGTTTCAAAGAAATAACCAAAGTCTGTAGATTGCAATGCATAACTTCAAGACTCCCATTTTTTAAAATAAAACTTTTGTTTTGTCACAATAAAAGACCATATTATTTAGATAGCACCGGCCCAAACTCTCAGCACAGTGACAAAGCTCTCAGCACAGTGACAAAGCTCTCAGCACAGTGACAAAGCTCTTAGCAACAGTGACAAAGCTCTTAGCACAGTGTGTCAAACAGTGGACATTGCTCAAAAATCAATGTTGCCAAGATAAATATAAGTTAGTTGTTATTGAAAGCCAAATAAATTTCTAGTTCATTAAAGAAAAAGTTATTTCAAAAGCATGATTTTTTTCAAAAAATATACTAGTTCGAATAAAATAATTTCGTTGCAAAAGATAGGTAATAGTTACAAATGATACGTAGTCATTTATACCTATTACCTATCTTTTGGCTATATATAAGAACAAAATTATATTTATAAAATGATAATTTTACATGTTTATATCGAAAAAATAGTTATCTAAAATTGTGATCATGTTTAGGATAGCGATGTTAATTTATATAAATTTACACGGAATTATTGGGGTGAAAAAAAAAACATTAAACAGACTGAAAAGTACTAAATTATTAACTCAAAGAAGCTAAGAAATTTATAGAGAATAGAGTTCAGAATAGCTGGCAAAGATTTCAACATCTGATAAAAAAAAACTTGAAAAAATGGCCTATGCTGGCATATAATTTGAGGCTGATTAGGAAATCTTGCATGAAACTTATGTTTTAGATTACTGTAATCATACAATAAAAATTTGTATAATTAAATATATTCTACTATAATTATACAATTTGTATTAACCAAATAATTAATTGTATTAACTTTTTAGTTTCTTATTTTAAAATCTTAAAAATTTATAAATATATTTAGAATATCTGAAAACATCAATTCATTAGAAAAAAATGCAAAATATGAATTAGCTAAAAAACCTTTAGATAAAATTAACGTAAACAACAACTCCGTCAAGCTGAAGAACAATATTATATGACCACATAAAAAATACTTTATTTTGACAATTTGACCACAGCTTTTAAGATGTTTTCAAAATTAAAAAAAAATTACTTAAACTTATCTAAAAAAAATTTTTTTATAAAAAATAAAAAAAGACTAAAAAAAAAACAAAAAAATATTACACTAAATATAAAACACATATATATATATATATATATATATATATATATATATATATATATATATATATATATATATATATATATACACAAATATATAAATATATATATAACCCAACTAAAACAAGACTCAATAAACTAAAACGATTAGTTTATTTAAATCATGTTTTTAATTACGCTTGGAATAGTTTTTATCTTATTTTTGATGTTTAGAATATTAATAAACATAATTAAACAAAGAACAATCTACTTTTAATGATTGTTTAAAAAATACTCACACTCAATTTAAATTAAAGTATTTTTTTTACAAATTTAAAAATATCGGTTTCCATGAAAATGTAAACAAGTAAATAATAACGCATTAAAAATGCGTAATTATTATATAAATATTAGACCTATTTTATTCTTTGTGTTAACATTTGTACTTTGATTTTTTTTTAAATTTGTTTTAAAAGATTAAGTTTTATTTTAAAAAATATGTAACTAAAGTATGCAAAAAAATAACTGTACACTTAAAATAAAATCATAATTTTAAAGATAGCATCAAAAAAATGAGTTGTCCCTTAAAATATTTAAAAGTTTTTTTTAGAAAAACTTTTAAATATTTTAATGGACAACTCTTTTTTTCTTTCTCATCAAGTATTTTTATCTATCTTTATCTCATCAAGTATTGTTTTAAGATTTTATTTGTGTATTGGTGAATTAATTGCTTTTCAAACCTATCGAGTTTTACAAAATTTATCTAATGATGCATAAAATTAACTGCAAAAAAAATAATCGTACATTTCAAAAATAATGTTAACTTGATCAAATTCCATGGAAATTAGTATTGAGTGGGGCCTCCATTAGCCTTGATGGCCTCATCTAGATGATTTGGCATTGAGTTGATCAAATTTTGGGTCTCTTTTGTTGTTATTTTATCCCATACCCTCATTATAGCTTCTTTCAAGTTGTCTTTGAATCTAAATGCTCGGTCGCCAATTTTTCTATCCAAAATATACCACAAATTTTCTGTTGGATTCAAGTCCAGACTTTGAGATGGCCATTCCAAAAGATTGATGTTATTTATGTCAAAGTATACCTTTGTTTTCTTAGCGGTATGTTTTGGATTGTTATCCTACTGGAGTATGAAATTGCTTCCCATTCTCAATTTTTAAGTATATGGTTGCAAGTTAGCTTTGAGAATTTGACAATACATTAAAGCATCTATTTTGTCATCAATAAATGTAAATTTCCCCACTTCTTTTCAACTATACTACCCCAAACCATCACATTTCCTCCTCCATGGATTACACTACCTCGCAAACAACTTAATTTATAAGCTTCTCCTTTTTTTCACCGCACTTTTTGGACTCCATCCGATGAGACGAGATCTGACCACAAACTTTTTTTCCAATATGATATCAGCATTTTTAAGTACTTCGATGCAAATTCCAATCAACGCTTCATTTGTTTAGAAGTTAAAAAAGGTTTATTTTGAACCACGCTACCTCTATATCCTTGTTCTCTTATACAATTTCTGATTGTTTGAGGAGCCACTGTGATTTTATGATCTTCTTGAACTTTTAAAACTAATTAGCTGCCGAAACAAATCTATTTTTCTTCACATTAATTATGACATTAATGATATTTCGATTAATTGCACTAGTGGTCTGGCATTTTTGTCCTCTACCAGCCACACTAACAACGGTTCCAATCAGATTATGCTTCTTAACAATTGAGAAAATGAAGTAATGCTTTGACACAAATAGCATCAGTGTTTTAAAATGGCCATCTCAAAGTCCGGACTTGAATTCAATAGAAAATTGGTTGTATTTTTTGGACAGAAAAATTGGTAAACAAGCATTTAGACGTAAAGACGACTTGAAAGAAGCTATAATGAGGGGATGGGATAATATAACAGAAGAGACCCAAAATTTGATCAACTCAATGCCAAATCATCTAGATGAGCCCATCAAGGCTAAAGGATGTTTGAATGCAGCTTTTCTTGGTCATGTTTTACTTTCTTTCATATCAGTTAATGTGGCTAGTATATCGTCTTTCTTGTATGCTTTTGCTTTTTTAGTTGACATGTTGGTGAGTTAGTTAAATTTAATTGAGTGAGTGAGTTAAATTAAATTGAGTGAGTTAAATTGAATAGAGTGAGTGATGATTATATTGAGAAATAATATAATTATTGTGTCAAAATATAAAAAATGTATAAAATATAAAAAATGTATAAATATAAAAAATGTATAAAAAATGTGTCAGAGATGATTATATTAACAAATAACATTATAGTTCATTTTTAAATAAACCGGAATTAACACTAAGTTAATTAGATAAAGATAGGCGCTTAGTCACTTGTGAAAAACTAAATTAAGTAACTAATCAATTGTGCGGTTTTATCAGAAAAAAGAGTTTTTTTACTTTTTTGTTTTTTTATTTAACTTTTTGTTCTAGCTGTATAAAAATTGTACTATCAGAATTAAAATTAAATTTCCATCAAGATAGTGCTAAAATTATTTTAATATCAGTTTCGGTTCAAGCGCTATTTTGTTCGCAACGATAAAATATATATATAAAATTTTGACTCCCAGTTAAAGTTGTATAAAAAAAGAAAAAAATGGAGTTGAATCGGCATATAATTTTATCAATTGGAATAGAGGAGATTTGTATTTGAATCATTTTTATTTTTTTCATAGCCATATCCGTTTAGTTTTTATTTGATAACTCAAGTTTAAGTTATTTGAAAGAACTTTTTGTATTGACATCATTTATTAACTACAAAAAGCGCATTAATCAGTATTTTTTTTAAAAAAAATCAAAGAAGGAAAAAATAGCCTTAAAAACCATAACATTTTTTGCTAATATCTTGATAAAGAATTTGTTCTGGAAAGTTTAATTAACATGAAACTTATTTTTTAAGGATTATTAATGATATGAACACAACTTGTCTTCGCACTTGGGAGATCACTTTAATGTTCAAAAGTACATATATTATAAATATTAAATAAATAAAATGTTTTTTACCTGTGAAAAAGAATTTTTTGATGAATTAGTGTTTTTATATTGAAGAGCTGCTCTGTGTCTGTAAAAAGCTGACTTACGAATTAAACCAATTTGTTCATAAATTGATGCCAGAACACTGGTAAATTCAATCTAAAACAAAATTATAAAATTTTTCTAATCATAAAATTTGAAAATGCTAATATAGTATTGCAACAAAGTTAAAATAATAAAAATTTATACTTAACTATAATTATTAGGGTAACAGATTCTAGCATGTTTATTATCTTACCTTTTCAGCATCATTAAAAGTTATTGGAAGATTAAGAAGGCTTTGAACAATTTGTGAAATCTCAAGCTTCTTCTATAGAAATATTATAGATAAGTAAACAAATGTGCATGCTATATGTAACATGTTCTATGCATTAAAACTTATAGACTTTTTTAACATTAATTTTATTAGAACATCTTTGCAGTATTTATGAACAGCTTTTTTAATTTTGATTTAATTAATTTTGAGAGTAAATAACTTATGAAAATGTACTAATTAGAGTAAATAACCTATGAAAATGTAATAATTAGAGTAAATAACCTATGAAAAAGTAATAGAGTAAATAACCTATGAAGAAGTAATAGAGTAAATAACCTATGAAAATATAATAATTAGAGTAAAAAACCTATAAAAATGTAATAATTAAATAAGGAAACTTATTCAAAAATAAATGTTCTATTAACAAAATATTCTTTATCAGGAAAGAAATCGAAACAGTTTAATAAAAATTACAAATAAACATAAACTTGATGACAATGGGTGAAAATTTAATATTACAGAAATAAAGAAATAAATGAGGATAATATTTTTACCTTTAATTTTATCAAAAATCTTATAAATTTAAAATGTGCTTCGATTTCAATTGGTCCAGTTACATACCGCCTATAGTGACGAAGACATTCATTGTACTTTATGATTATCTCATCATCAGATAGATGTATGCAGGATAATACTTTACTAAAGGTAATGCAATCACCATTAACATTTATATTCGAATTATCTATAACTAACTCCTGTTGGCTCATTTTCTTTACATCACTACCTATGCCAATAGTAGAAGAAACAGCACAAAGCCCTTCTAATGCACTTCCAACCCATAAAAAATCATTTGCATTCTGCAACAAGTCAACTGACTGTTGATAATACAATAATGAATCTTGATAATATCCTGCAAGAAAACATAAATCTGCAAGTATCTTTTTATTACGTCCAATGCATTTTCTTTTTACAATTCTGAAAAAAAAATTATTTATAAACATTTTGCTGTAAGTTCTTAAAATTTTGAACTTTTAAATAAGGAAATAAAAACAAATATTTGCTTAATGAAAAAAATGAAAACCAATAATAAGAATTTCTTAATACCTAGTATCTGAATCAGATCCATTTTGGTCTTTATCATTTGCTGTAAGTGGCATTAACATTCTTTCAGGGTTTTCGTTAATTTTATCAATGCGCTTTGACTCAAGAATGACGTGAAGTGATGAAACAAAGGTACTTATAAAATGCAAAAACTCTGTATTATCTTTTTCATTGTACATAGATAAATACAAAATATTTTTGTTTCCAATTATGATTGTAGGTTCTTCTGGTCCTATTATTATACATCTTGAATCATAAAGATAAGAACTATATTGACTTATTAAATTCGAAAAACGATGAACTATTATCTCATAATCTTTGCTATGGTGTGAGGTATCTACTGATAATTTTGCCACACCAATAAAACCAAAAGGACGCCGATGTGTTTGAAGACAACCCCATTCAAGTGCATCTTGGCTATAACCTTTTGTAAACTTTAACAAAATCCTTCGATTTGTTCCCTGAATTTCAGCGTGACTTATATTTGAAAGTTTTTGCAAAATAAAACTAAAATCTTGATCAGAAGTATTAAAAAATGGCCGAACTAAAATCAATATTCTTCCATGATCCAGTAAGTTAGGTCGAAAATCATAATGCATCATTTTAAGGATTTTTCTAAAATAAAAAACATGAAAAGAATAAGTTATATATTGATAAATGAGGACTAATTATTATAACTATATAACATGTGTAATATTTAGCTTTACAGAAAACATTGCTAACAATATCATATTTGTGGAAGCACTAATTTACAATTCCTGAAGGTTTTAGTTTAGCAATACTTTAAATAAAGGATGCTTATCATGACAAAAAATTAATTTTTCATTATTCTTTTTCCTTTCTTTTCCTTTGTTAATAAGTGTGTTTTGACAATTGTTGACAAGAAGGATGGGGAGATCAAGAAAAGTTGACAAAATGTTACTTTTTAATAAATTCAATTACTTAAAAAAAGGAAAAATAAGATTTTTTTCTTATCCATCTTAATTTTTTATGGAGGCAAGGGAGGGGGGGGGGATGGGTTTTCAAATGTTGATGTAATCTTATAGGGTTTCTCTGGAAGTTTGACTAGTTGTTGACAAGGGGGAGAGGGAGAAAAAAAATATTGAAAAATTGTTGAAATAACTAATGGACACTATAAAAACTTTTTGTTTCATATTTCAACCTAGTGACTAATTATATTAAGTCTATTTTTATTACTAATTATATTGCAAATATATCCCTTTAGTAATAACTTTAGTCTTAAATATCAAGAACTTTATTTTTTGTAAGATATTAAAAATAAACTAATACATTTTTTTTTTCTAATAATCTATTAGTTACTTTTTAGTTTAAATTAAACTATAGTATAACTTGAAATAAAAATAATCTATGCTGCTTATTTAAAAAGAGATACAATTTGAACATGGTTTGAAGAAATAGCTGTTAGGTTTGGGGAAAGGGGTATTAATTGCAGAAGTTGTGATGCGCAAATACAAAGTTGGTAGCCCAAATGAGAAACTCGAGAAGTATTTTT
This sequence comes from Hydra vulgaris, assembly GCF_038396675.1. Taxonomy (NCBI): domain Eukaryota; kingdom Metazoa; phylum Cnidaria; class Hydrozoa; order Anthoathecata; family Hydridae; genus Hydra; species Hydra vulgaris. Next base: position 15,662,695 of record NC_088931.1, read on the forward strand.
AAATGTAATATTTTAAAAGATGCTCAAAATGATTAAAAGATTGCAGAAAATATAAACCAAACAACCGAGGGAGCTCAAACTAGTCCATCTTAGAGAAAGCAGATTCTAGTCAACCTGTTGTAAAAAGCAAGTTTTTTATGCTCATATAAAAAAGATGTGGTAAGAGCAAGCAGTGTCAAGACATTAGCAACTAGCAATGGCAGTAGATTTGATTCATACCTTATCAAAACTACCAAGTTTGAAAAAAAAAGCAATAGATAAGCAGATAGCAAGAATGATTTATAATAATATATTTATATACTAACTTGCCTTTAAGAATGAATTTCACCTAATAGAATTGGTAGATAGATTGGTAGATAATTATTATTATGGTAGATAACCATTAAATACTGTCCACAAGAACAGCTTAATTAGCTGATCAGGTTTGCTCAGTGATCAGTTCATAACCATGAGTATTGATGAGCCAAGCAATGTCCCCAATGAGTCAATAGTTTGTGAAATCCAACAACGAGCTCAGATATCTATTTTGCAGATACAATCAATGGATCTGATCATTCACATACTTCTGTCTATTTCCTTGATATAAGATTTCATTCTATAAATAAAAACAAATTTGGTGATTCAGCTAATGTGTCAAAAATGAGATGAAAATTAGAAACTTAAGATGATGTTAATGTTATTATGTATGGATGTTTAGATCGTGCTGCTGCTTCCATCTTCAGGAGTTAAAAGAATACTTTTATCATTTGGTTTTGTACAATCAAATATATGAAATTGACGAGGAATTGAGAAAGCAGACAAATCGGTTTTTCTATTCAAACCATTTACTGAGATAGCAAATCAATGCATTTATTGGATTCATTGACAACTCATAAATAAGTTAACATTCTTTGACAACTTATAAATAAGTTAACATTGAAAAATATCTTTAAATGCTTGCAATTAATTTTGTTGTGATTTTATAATATAAGTCTACTGAAGTTATTTTTTTTAATAAGTATATGTGATTAAAGTTTAGAATTCAAAAATGTAAATAAATCTTATAAGTCTAATTTTTTGATTTTATTTTGAAATAATTGTGATTTTTATTAATCCTTATGATAAAAAACCTTTAAAAATGTTTTATGAAAAAATGTTCTAGAATTTTACATTAGTTACATGATGAGTTTACATAAGTAAAATCATTGTTGCTTAACATCATTGTAAAAAATGATTTACACAATCTTTATATCATTATTACTAAAATATTTTAAACATCTACATCTAAAAATTAAATTATACATACAAAAGGTTTAAAGACATAATGACGTATTATAAAAGTGCAAAAAAAATTTTAAAAAAATTATTCTTTTAAATATTTAAACAAAAACCAATTAAAATAAGAAAAATCAGTCTAATATAAATACAAATTACAACTAACACAAAATGATCATAAACATATAAACAACACAAATATATTGCATACATAAAAACAACACAAAAAGATTGTACAAATTCAAGTAAAATACCATAAAATATAAATAAAAATATAAATAGAAATATAAATAAAAATATACAAATCTACTTTAAACTTAAATAAATCATTCAAACATAACTAAAATCTACACATAAAGAAATATGATCACTGGGATGATTGAAGGATGGAAATCTTTCTGTTGGAATATCAACTTCATCTGGTGGCAACAACACATTTTCTGGACTGAAATATTCTGAAGAATAAAATATGAAATCAATAACCTGTTTTTTTTCTGAGTCTGGGCGCCTTTTCCAAGTGGTAAAAGACATTTTACTGGAAAACTCATTTAAAACATTTTTTACATTTATCTTAGCTTTTTTGATTCTTGAATGACACTCCTCATTTTCTTCGCTGTTAAAATCACCGCACCAAATTACAGAACTATTTTTATGTTTATTTAGCATTGATTCAATAACATTAATACAATCATTTGCTTGCGCTACTCGTTGCATTTCAAACCCATCTTTTGCTTTTAAATGGGTGACAGCAATAATTGTACATTGACAAGTAATAATATCCTCCAAAACACATGCTAAAATGGCTTGCTTTCTCTCTTTTCCGTTTCCATCATTCAAATAAGATATAACAAGATCTTTTAATAAAAATCTTTCACTTTTGTAAAAAAGTGCAACTCCGTCTGGACCATTATTAGGAAAATTAAAGCATGGAGAATCAAGTTTGGGCGCAAAAAACCCTCTATAACCTTTTGGAATTAAACAAGGAACAAAAAAGTCATCAAAGTGATCCACTTCTTGAAGGCAAATAACATGCGGATTTAAAGTACCTATGTGTTCCATTATTAATTTACTACGATGATCCCATTCCAAAAATTGAGGAGGAACTTTACAAAAATTTTCCGTTTCAGTGGAGTAGGTTAAGCCTAAAATAATAGTTTTTATTTTCATATATTGTATAATCTTATCATATTTTTAAATTTTCAACAACATTTAAAAATATATAAGTTAGATTACATTGTCTATTGAATACTACAATCGTAACAACCACTACATATTAGGGTGGTTCTAAAATCAACTTTTTTGAAAATGACTGCTGGCACCCCCTAAATATGTTGTATATAATAAAAAAATGCTGGATTTAAAAAATTTTTGAATAAAAAAATATTTTAAAGGGTTGCTACCAACTCTCAAACATTAAATAGGTCCCCAATAATATGAAAAAAAAAGTTTTTCAAAAGTATGTCATGTTGGGTCTCAAACAAAGCAAAATTATATAAAAACTTAAAAAATAATATTCATTAAAAAACATTTCATAAAAAAACATTGATTAAAAAATTATAATTAAAAAATCTTTTTAAATTCCATATTTTTCGTTTTTAGTTAAAAAAATGTAACTTTCTGTTCACTAAAATCTAAAACAAAAATTTAAAAATTTTGATACTCAACATGACATACTTTAAAAAACTTTTTTTTTAATAAAATTAGGGACCTATTTAATGTTCAAGGGTCGGTAGCAACCCCTTAAAATATTTTTTATTCAAAATTTTTTAAATCCAGTATTTTTTTATTATATACAAAATATTCAGGGGATGCCAGCATTCATTTTCAAAGAAAATTGTTTTTAGAACCACCTTACTTTATATGTTTAATAATAACTCACCCTGAGCAAGAATATTCCATTGTAAAACTCGAAATGAGGCATTATTGCAAGTTTTTTCATTTAAAAAAATTCTTTTAATAAATGATGAATTATTTGATTGAATTTCCATATTTAGATGTCTGTAAAAACAAACTATCACCATAAACAAAAATTTTTCACAAAACAGAACAGAAGTCAAGCGAAATTACATTTTAAAATAATAAAAACAAAAAAAAAAGCAAAAAAAATTTAATTAAATTTTTAAATTTAACACTTAAAACAGCAAATGTTTTATTTTTCTGTTGACTTTCAATAGCTACTTTAACAAACAATAATAAATTTCACATTTGTATTTATTAAGAAAAAGTTTTTTTCTTAACTTCAAATCTAAGCAAAAAGAATTATTTACAAGACAAATGATAAAATAACGATGATGTCATATCTTTCCTCAAGGGAGGTAACAATGATAAAGAGTCTGAGTTGAAACTTAAATGTTTCTTACAAATAACACATTTTACAGAAAATAACTCTTTGTATGGAGTTAAATATTTTAAGAAGCCTTGTAACAGCTCTTGTGGTTCTTTGTCATTTAAATTAATTAGTACTGAAGTAAAGATGTCAGATAAAGACTGAAATACAAAATAACTTGATTGGCCAAATTTATCAGCAACAAAGTTTTCTTCTATGCTTCGAACAACAACGTTAACAGCCTTAAAACCATAAAAATAAAGTGTCAATGAAAATTGAAGAGGAACCTCAAGTTCAAGGCAACTTTCATTTTGTAACTTTCTTGTGTTAAAAACTAATTCTGGAAAGTCAAGTTTTACAAGGTTTACTAGATCTATTAAATGTACTTCGCTGTCTTTTAATTTCTTGCATTTCCAAATATCAGTGAATGAATTTTTTCTCTTTAAAATGGCAACAGCATCATTTGAAACTTTATTAAGACCATTTAGCCAATTATAACATTCTGAAAGCCTTTCATAAAACAAACTCTGTTCTTCTGCAGGATCTAAGCAAACATACCCTGTATTTCCGAGTGGAACAGGAATAATCTGATTTAATCTCAATTGAGAATACCGATTACCTAAACCATCCAGTTTAAAACGAATCTCATGAATTTGCTTCATTGTATCTTTAATAATGTGGAACTCTTTTTCAGCTTCATCATTTTTGCGAACAACTATAGTGTCAATAAATGAAGCCATTAAACTCTGAATGTCTTTTATTTGATTTACAGCATTATTCAGATCAGAAGATAAACTAGTAATATCATTTTCATTTTTAGGTATTGAAGAAGCCATATTGTTTACTAAAAATAAAATAATATACATAAAAAAAATTTTTATATATATATATATATATATATATATATATATATATATATATATATATATATATATATATATATATATATATATATATATATATATATACATATATTTAATTTACCCACCTACCCAAGTTTATTAAGATGCCCCCCCCCCCAACCTGTTTATTATTTTTTACCTATTATCAATAAAAAACTTTATATTTCAAAACTAAAAAAAAAAATCAGTGAAAATCGGCCTTAAAAATAAATCTAACAACTGTTAGAAAATCCACATTTGAACACAAGTCATGCTACAATTAAATAGTTTTATGCATGTTTTGTAAAAATATTAGTTTGGATTTATAAACTAAAATTATTCATA
>NC_088931.1:16002500-16022500 GCF_038396675.1 Hydra vulgaris
AACTTCAAAGTTTTCATTTTGAGTTCCTTTGAAGATTGTAGGGAATAAAGATGACAATAGTTGTTAAAAAATGTATTGGCAACGATTCCACAATATTTTTTTGAAATATTGGTAAGTCAGATACCATTAACAAACAGTTAAATAATACAATAAGTTAAATAATAACACAACAGAATAAAGTGCACATATGATGAAATAAAATGTATGAATAAAATATCCAGGTAAAATGCTATATCCAGGCAAACTTAAATCACCACGATTAATTTCTCTGACATAATCTCAAACTGGTCAAAACAAACTGACCTATTTTCAACCAGGGGCTATTCTAGGAAAATATTTTAGACAGCAATCCTGTCCAAATTATTTTGGACAGGATTGCTGTCCAAATTATTTTGGACAGCAATCTTGTCCAAATTATTTTGGACAGGATTGCTGTCCAAATTAATTTGGACAGCAATCCTGTTCAAAGGATTGAACAGCAATCCTGTTCAATCCTTTGAACAGGAAAAAAAACAATCCTGTTCAAAGGATTGAACAGGATTGTTTTTCAAATGCAATTTGAAAAACTTTGAACAATCCTGTTCAAATTTTTTCAGATGCAATCTATTGAGAAAGCATTTGAAAAACTTTGGCAAGGATCAGGTGGTACCTATTTTATAAATATCATCTTGTTTTACAATGATGGTACTTCTAAATCATGAGCAGTGATAACAATATTCAGACAAAGTTTTGTTTTTTTAATATCAACTTTTTGTAATATTTGATGATATTTATAAAATACGTACCACCTGATCCTTGCCAAAGTTTTTCAAATGCTTTCTCAATAGAGTCACTAGTAAAATGTCCAAGGCAAACATACTTATGACTTGTAGTTAGTAAATATTTTACTGGTTCAACCATGTATGAGAAAAAGCACAAGAAGTATCTCTAGTTAAATTTTTTAGTCTATGACCTTGTTTTTCAGGAGCCATTTTTTCAACCATATCAACCAAATTTAAAAGAAAGTTCAATCATTTATCAATGTTTGAAAAAAACATTGATAAATGATGGAACTTCATCCATAAAAAATGTTGATGGAGTGGTGTCATCAACATTTTTTATGGATGGCATTTGTGGGCAGGAAAGACATGTAATCGCACTCCAATCCATGCAATAACCACACATGTAGTTGTTTTTTTTTTTAAGCTTGACCACAGCTCCTTAGATAATTAAAAAATTATCTAAAGAGCTGTGGTCAAGGAAAAAAATTATTAACAGGCTAAACTATAAAAAAAAAAAAAAAATCTGAACAAAAGAGAAATTAAAACCAATAGCTCTAAAAAAAATCAACTAATATAAATTTGAAAAACTAAAACACTAATAGAAAATTATTTTTCAATATGTTTTGTAATTATGTTAAGATTAAATAACTCATCGCATTGGTTTGTCAAGGTTCTAACTGTTTGTTTTTTTATATTAGGAGAATAGGAAATAAATCTTTTTTACTTTTTTTTTTTAATGTCTAAATAAAAATATTTAAATGATTTTTATTTTTATTTATGTATTTTTATATATCAATCAAAAAAGAATATGTAAACGAATAAAAAAATATAAATGATTTTAATTGAACATTTAAAAAAATTAAAAGATTTTTTTAAAACTCTTCTAATACAAAAATTTTAGTTATAACCTTTTCAAACGTCTTCCAGATATTCTCACATCTAAGGTGGCATTGTTTGCTGATGATACTACCATTTATTACTGTCGTGATAAGAAACCAACACCCTCTGATTGCTTGGATGGGGCATTTGAGCTTGAAAAGGATCTCACTTCTGCTACAGCATGGGGCTCACAGTGGGTGGTGAACTTTAATTCAGATAAAACTCAATTTTTTTCAGCCAATCGCTATCGCAATAATTTAGATCTTCCTATATTTATGAACGGTGATGTACTCAATGAGTCACCTACTCTTCATCTTCTAGGATTAACTCTTAGTTCCAATCTTTCTTGGAAACCATATATCAAATCAGTTGCAAAATTAGTATCTGCTAAGGTTGCATCTCTTTATCGAGCTCGTCACTTTCTTACTTCAGATTCTATTCTCTATCTCTATAAATCTCAAATCCGGCCTTGTATGGAATACTGTTGCCATATCTGGGGCGGATCTTCTAATGATGCCCTTTCTCTTTTAGACAAGGTGCAAAAACGCATTGTAAACATAGTTGGACCTGCTGTTGCAGCCAACCTCCAACCATTATCACATCGTTGTAATATTGCATCTCTTTCTCTTTTCTACAAATACTATAATGGGCACTGCTCTAAAGAGCTAGCATCTCTTGTGCCATATACTAAAATTCATTCTCGTGTTACTCGTCATTCAATTAAGTGTCATTCTTTTTTTGTGACTGTTCTTAAGTGCTCTAAAAACGCTTATTCATCTAGTTTTTTTCTCGAACATCAGTTCTTTGGAATTCGCTTCCTTCATCTTGCTTTCCTGATTCATATAATTTGCAATCTTTTATATCGTCCGTCAATCGTTATCTTGCTCTACAATCTTCATCTTTTCTTTTCAGTAACTTCCAACTTTAATTAGTGGCTGCTTGCAGCCTTGTTGAAAGCGAAGATGTTTAAAAAAAAAAAAAAAGGCGACGAACCATAAAACTTTGATCTTTTCTTAAATTAAAAAAAACTTCCATTTAATTATCATTTAATAAAAAACTAACTTTTTTTAAATAACCAAAAAGTATTTTTAAAAAAAGTTTATTAAAATGCATTTGTTGCCGTGGTCATTTATAAAATTAAGAATACAAATTGTTAAAAAAAAACTACATTCGTCATTAAAAAAAAACACTTTTGAAATAAATTTTATTAAGTTTTAATATTCTATGTTACACTAAACTAAAGCTTTTAATTTAAAAGCGTTTAGTTTAGTGTAAACAAATTTTATTAGAAAGTTTTCATAGCATAACAAAAAAAATAACTTTGTTATGTTTTCGACTATTAAATTTAAGGATTCATCAAAAAGTTTATTAAAGCAATTGTTTTTGTTGTTGTTTATAAAATTAATTATACAAACTTGTTTTAAAAACATTTACATTCATCATAAAAAATACACTTTTTAACAATATAATATCTTTTGATAGCTTAAATAAATATCTTTTATAGTATACAATCTTTATAAGCAATTTCTAGCTTTGTTACCTTAATACTTTACTAAGTGCATTTTTGAAACGTTTTCAAAAATCTACAAAACTGTGGTTAAGTTGTTGCAACGAAAACCTTTCCTGTCCACTACTGGATGGATGAGTTTTTAAAGCAGCTCCAGCCTCATCATAAAATACTCTTAAACAAGTTGACAAAATTTGACGTTCAATTAGTTTAGGAAAAATTGCAGTTTCATTAAGGACAATTTTACAATATCTTTTTCAAATTAAAAAAGCTTTTTAAGATCTGACCATTTTGCAGTTTTTGAAATACCTTTGTAAGTAAAACATATTTCTTAATATTTTTCTGTATGCTGATTGTTGCGAATAGATTTTATCAAATGAACAAAGTCTTATAGAACAAAAATGTTATCATTAGTGCACCAAGAATTATGGAGATTAAACATTCCAAAAAGCTTTTTATTTCGTTATTGTTGCAAAGAATAGCAACAACTACAACTACAATTTTTTATTGTCCAATTGTTTGCATTATTTGATCATATTGAAAATTAGCATCTAAATAAAGAACAAATTGTTAAAGCTTTTTTTGCTAATTCATTTGGGGAGATTGCAGATTTGCCAAAAAGTTTTCCTCAATATATTAACTGTGGTTTAACATAAATTTCATCAATTAGTAGAATAACTTGACCTTTGAGAAACAGAACATTTTTCAAAATATGGCTTTAAAAAATCATTGTCTCCAACATTTCTAACTTTAGATGTCAACTTTGTCATCAAAGATGTACTTGGTAGTTTGTAGTCATCACGTAATTGAGAATAAAGAGATTTTGACAATGAAAAGTACTCAAATGCCCTAACAACCATATCAAGAGAATACTTTTTTTCACCAATAAACATTAAGGAGTTCATACTTAACATCTGTTCAATAATAATACTTTTCTTGTGATCAATTGGTAAAAAGTTCAGATAGTGTATTGCAGCATGAAGATGACTAATGAGTCAATAATATTCATATGATTGTAGGAAAAAGGTTTTATGGCGCACTTAACACTGCAGTGATAGCTATCAAAGGATAAATCATTTTTTATTTTCAAAATAAACTTTAGAACGCCCAAATTCTAAAGTTTATTTTAATACACAAATCTTCAAAAGAAGAAATATAATCCACTTCCATAAAAGCCTCCATTTCATCAGACATAGTACTTCTTAAAGATGGAAATGGTCAGTCTTGGTAGTGCCAGTGGAGTCGAAATTGTATTTGGGTTTATGTAAGAAAATACAGATAGTGGATGTTTTGGTCTTAAATTTGCGTAAGCTAAAACTTTTTCATAGTCTTTAGGCCAATGATGTTCAAAAATCAATGTATTTGGGCTATCTGGAATATTATCTTGAGGTATAGCACTTATCAATCTTTTTCATCAATTTTCATTTATTTTCTTTTTTTATTTAGAAGGGGAAAAACTTTCATAGACTTTTTAACATTGTAGTTACCTCTGTATCCAGTGACACAACACTTAAAAACTATATTCTTCAAATCTAATTATTAAACTCTATAAAGAAAATAAATTTAATATACATAAAATTAAAATGTATTGCATATTAAATTAAAAAAACACATTCTTTTTTATGAATCGTGCCATATTACAAGTTATTAATTTGAAATTTATAAAATTAAAACTTGCCTACAGTTTTTTTAAGCCGTATGTTTACTCAGCCTGCCACTATAGTAGGCCATAAGCCCTTTCTTTTTATCCTCCAGTCAATATCATTGTTGTTTGTGACTCAACGCACTGAATGGCTTGGTTCTAGTGTCAGTGGCTCTGCAGACATTAAGGCTCACAACCTTTTCCTTTCTCAATCTCTAACACAAATAGTCAACTTTCCAACTCGGTTTCCAGACAATTCAAAACATTTACATTACCTACTCGACTTATGTCTTATTTCTGATCCTAGTAAGTGCTCAGTTTCTCTATATTCACCCTTAAATGCTTCTGATCAGAGTTTTATCTCTTTAAAACTCATTCTTTTATAATCACCTCATTCTTCTATATCATCAGAATCCTGCTATCATGGTACTTCTTACAACTACCTTAAAGCTGACTGGGACTCTTTTCTTTGGGATTTTCTTCATGATAGCTCTTAGGTAGAAATCATTTGATTTCTTGCTGACAAATGTGCTTCTTACATAACTTGGATTTAGGCTGGCATGGAATCTTTTATTCCCTCTCAACAACTCCAAGTCAATCCTCATTCTTCTCCATGGTTTTCTTCTCATTGTGTTTCTTTTTCTGATCTTACCATTACTTCCATATCCATTGCCAAAAGAATTCTTTAAAAAACAGACATCTATTTACTATTGCTGTAAACCATTGCAAAATGGTTTTGTATAATGCCAAAGTCCGCTATTCTCAGGTCACAAAATCTTGTATTATAACTTAAAAGATTCTCAGGAAGTCTCTAGAACCTAATTTTTAACAGTTTCTATAATAAGGGCAGATCTGTTATTCCATCTCTCTTAAATGGTTCAGATTTTGTAACCTCACAATAAAGACAAAGCTGAATTGTTTGCTAAGAACTTTTCATCAATATCATCTCTTGATTCCACTAATCACATCTGCATACACATTATAGCCAACAAACAAGTTGATCCATTGCTTGATGTTCATATCATTCCTGCTTCTGTATCTAAAGATACTTTTTTCCAGTTTGCTGGAAAGCAGTATCTGTTATCCCTATTTTCAAAAAATCTGGAAAGCGATCTGACTCGTATAACTACCACCCCATTAGTTTTCTTTTTATCATAAGCAAGGTTTTTGAGTCTTTAATTAACAAACACCTCTCTCATCTTGAATCTTATCTCATCTTGAATCTTATAACTTACTTTCTGATCATCAATATGGATTTCAATCTTCTTGTTCTACTGCTGATTTGTTATAGCAATAAATGATAGGTTTTATTGTGCATTAGATATATGAGGAGAGGTTAAGGCTATCACTTTCGATATTTCTAAAGCCTTAGATAAAGTTTGGCATGCTGGTCTTTATTAGCTTTCTTCTTACGGTCTATCAGGTAATATCTTTAAAATTATTGAATCCTTCTTTTTCAATCTTAGTATAAAAGTTGTCTTCGATGAACAGTACTCTTTTTTATATCCTGTAACTTCAGGGGTTTCTTAAGGTTCGCTCCTTGGCCCTACACTTTATTTAATTAACATTAATGATCTCCTAGAAATTCTCACATCTTAGGTGACATTGTTTGGTGATTATTCTATCATTTATTCATGTCTTGATAAGAAGCTAATACTCTCTGATTGATTGGAGGGGCCATTTGAGCTTGAATAAAATCTTACTTCTGCTACAGCATGGGGCTCTCAGTAGCTGGTGAACTAAAACTCAGGTAAAACTCAATTTTTTGGCTAATCGTTATCCCAATAATCTAGATCTTCTTATATTTATGAATGGTAATGTACTTGATGAGTTGTCTACCCTTTTAGGATTAACTCTTTTAGAGTTAGTCTACCCTTTAGATTAACTCTTTTTTCTCGTCTTTTAGGATTAGCTCTTACTTCCGATCTTTCTTAAAAACCATATATCAAATCAATTGCAAAATTAGTAGCTAAGGTTGCATCTTGTTATTGTGCTCGCCATTTTCTTACTCTGGATTCTATTCTTTAGTCATCGGTTGCATTATTATATGATTTAAATAGTTTAACTTTAATAACCTAATTACCATTATGGAAAATAGTTAAGCATACTTGTCATGTAGTTAAACTAATCCTAAATTGGCAATTGATGCATTTTTAGTAGGAATTTACTTAACCTCATAAATCTTGGATGATAATCATCCTAGTTGTGTCTCAATAAAATCTTTATTTAAAAACAAAAAAGTAAAAAATTCCTGTCCAGTTTAGAGAGAATGCTAAATTCACCTTCACACTCAAATGCGCACAGGAGTTTGTAAAAATAATGACAGATAAAAATATGTGCATAATTGAAAACAACAAAACATGTAGCAAAGCCGGTTTTTCACAACCTTCTGGTCAACAATTTTAAAATGAGAACAAAGATGAATCTGTCAATGATGAATTTAAATATATTCAAAGAGAATAATTTGCATCCAAGTTTCTTGTAAGGCAAGCAAATTGCATCTGTAGTATTAAGTTTTCTTGTTTCGTCACTAAAGAGGAGAATCGCTAATCTCCACATCAAAGAATGTCTACAAAAAAGACTTTTTCCATTTATAAAATTACACAAATGTTGATGAATCTTTTGGCCTGACCTATCTACCTACTATATATATATATATATATATATATATATATATATATATATATATATATATATATATATATATATATATATATATATATATATATATATATATATATATATATATATATATATACAGCCCTCAGAATTAGGGTCAGCATTTGGCAATGCTGACCTAACTGCCAGCCTAGAAGTGTTTGAGATGGTCAAAAAATCGCCAACCTTGTTTCTATGTTTAAAGTAAAACCTTTGTATAAAATTTTTTGTGCCGACCTGATGCCGACCTCTCACAAATTATTGCTGACCTCATTTTTCCTAATTCCGAGGCTGTATGTATATATATCAGGGGCTATTTTTGGAAAAAAATTTGGGTGGTGGTACCCCCTGAACCGGAGAAATTTTGCAGAAATATTGCCGAATATAGGCGGTTTTTTGCAAAAAATATTTGTTATTAAAATTTAAAAAAAAACTCTTAATTTTTAATTTGGGTGGCGCCCAACTACAGTTGACGCTGTAGAAAAAGGTCTAGAATAGTCCCTGTGTGTGTGTGTGTGTGTGTGTGTGTGTGTGTGTGTGTGTGTGTGTGTGTGTGTGTGTGTGTGTGTGTGTATATATATATTTTGTGGACCTATTGTTATTAATTGAAAAATTGAAATATAATCATGTTGACAGTTTTTTATTTTAGAATGCTTTTTTTCGCCAACACAATTTGTTAACACAAGATGCTGCAGCAAAATATAACAGGTAAGGTTTTGCAAAGTTGTTAACAAATATTATGAGAAATTGAATTCTTATTTTATTATATATTGTTTGGTTTTCCAAGTGTTTAACATTTTTTTGTTTATTGATATCACATTATTTTATGTAATTATATGTTTGTTTGTTTTTTGTTTTTTTTTAATTATTCACCTCCCCAAGGCCAAGAAGGCTACTACAATTGAGAAAGCTACTTTTGTGGTTACAACCCTCTCTCAATTCTATAACTCCAAAACACAAACCTTGCCCAACAAGGCCGCAGAGAAACAAGTTGTTTTAATGTAGTTATGTTGTTTAATGTATTTATGTTATTTATTTTAATGCAAATATATTATTTATTTTTGTAGAAAGTTAAAATGAGTTATAAAAGCCATGAAAAACTAAAGATTGTATAAGTCAAGAAAACATTAAAATTAGAGAAAATCCCAAATCATTGATGTTTAAGAAAAAAATCATTCATGTTTAAGGATTTTTTAATTTCAATTCACATGTGAATTGAAATTAAAAAATCTGTAGTGGAACTCATGTGCATAAAGGCCACTACAGTTGAGGAGGCTACTTTAGGTGTGGTTACAACCCTCTTTCAACTCTATAACTACAAAACACAAACCTTGATGAACAAGGTCGCTGCGCGGAGAAATAAGTTAAACTAACAGGGACGTGGTGGGGATTGAACTCGAAACTTCTTGCTTATGAGGCAAGCGCTCTACCACTACACCACTACCGCATTTTAGTTATAGTAAAAAGATGCAACTCAATGCTCCTATATTGCTATATATTTTAAGCAGTCATTAAAATCAAATATGTTATAAATCTTGAGTTGATTTATAATATAAATAATATTGTAAGATAATGCAGTTTAATAAGTATTTTTACCTTTTGTACATTTAATTATATGAATGAATTTATTCTATTTTTTTTATTTTTTTATTGAAATTAATTATTAGTGCAGTCAAGTAAATATAAAGCAAATGTAAATCAACTGGAATAAATATGAGTACATGTCAGCTCAGATAATTGAGTACAGGTGTACATCAACTCAAATAAAATTGAGAACAGGTGTACATCAACCCAAAGAAAAATAAGTGCAGGTGTAAATCAACCCAAAGAAAAATAAGTACAGGTGTAAATCAACCCAAAGAAAAATAAGTACAGGTGTAAATCAACTCAAAGAAAAATAAGTACAGGTGTACATCAACTCAAACAGAACATTTTAGTTTATATTTTTATAAGTACATATTGTTTATTTTGTTTTCTGTAACTAAAATTGGTACCAAAAAAGTTTTTTACATTCCTTAAATTATGACACCTTAATATCTAATTAGTTTTATAAATTTGGTTTGTATTGATGTTACTCAATTAATATTTGTTTATTTTATTTTAACAAACTCTTTGAATTTTATTTAAAATCAAATTTCAAGTCGTGTTGCTGCAATGTATCGAGATAAACTTAATTCATTAGCTTTGAAGCATTTAAATGAAAATGGTATTTCTTCGGTAAGAAATTTTTAATGTGCATTTATCCTTCATTTAAATATATTTAACAACCTTAAAAATCAAAAATGTAGTGAGTAACTTGTGAATCAGTTTTTGACTTTTTATTCTTGCAGTTACTTATTGATCAACACCAACCAGCTACTACTCCAGAGCAAAAAGAAGTAGATTTTTTTCAAAACATTGAGGAAAATTTAGCACCAACAGAATCAAGTGCATTAGTTGTCAAATCAAGTTTAATTGATGAATCTGGTATATTTTTTTGCCTCATTTTTCTCTTTTTACCGATAGTATAACTATGAATGCATGTTTAGGTAAGCACTCTGAAGTCACACTGAAATAGATAAATAGCCTGCTGCTGGGGGCTTCATTGCCCCCAGCTGCAGGCTATTTCAGTGTGACATCATCAGGCTATTTCAGTGTGACATTGACTATCTTATAGCCTGCTGCTGTAAGGGAGTGCTACTACATCGACTGAGGGTTTGACATGGGGCAGCAATCATTTCTTTTGTTATTCTTTGTTTTTTTTAAGCACTTTACAGTTGATATAGTTCTTTTATCAAATTTTTTTTTTCAGACCAACAAGATGTTGATTTAGGTCATTTAAGTACTTCACCCCCCAAAAAAGGTTTACAATTTTTTTTTTTTTAATCCTTTTGATAAATTTATAATATATATTAAATTTGTTCTATATATATATATTTTATATATATATATATATATATATATATATATATATATATATATATATATATATATATATATATATATATATATATATATATATATAATATCAGGCCCGTAGGAGCAAAAAGAAATTTTCAGAAAATCTGCATTTTTTTTGCACAAATAAAAAGTATTTGCTGTAAAAAACGTATTAAAAAAAAAGGTTCTTAAATTTTAATTTGGGCAGCCCCCAAATATGGTCGACGCTGTTGAAAATGGTCTAGAATGGCCATTAATAATTATAAAACTTATTACGTAATTATAGAATAATATATATAATAAGTTTTAATAATTTCAATATTTTAAGTTTGTTAAAATAATAAATTTTTTGCAAAATTTTAACAGATGTTAGAGTATCAACTATTGGTGGTCGAAAACCTGTGGCATCTAAAAAAAAAGGAGTATTAGATTTTATTATTTTTTGTGTGTGCAGAATTTCCTTTATTACTTTTTTGATGTACATTAATGTTATTTTTTTTAAATATGATTTTTCCAGCTTGGGGTAAAAAAAAGTGGTCTTGGTGCAGCCAAGGTAATAAAATTTATTTTAAATTTTTATTTTACTTATATTTGGTTGGTTAAAAAGTATATCTGTTGGAGCTACATTTAAATTATTCAGTCAAAAGCAGATTTTGCTGCTATTGAAAATGAAACACAAGAACAAGATAAAATGCGGCATCAAGCTTCAGGTGAAAGTATTTCATCCAAATCAGAAGACCTTCCTCTCTCTTCAACGTTAACTTACAAAACTGCCGCAATGAAAAGAGAGGAAGAAAAAATTAAAAATCTGGATCCAAAAAAAGCTGAGCAAATGGAGCGGTTGGGCATGGGTTTTGGAAATAAAAGGTAAATATGCAGTATTTAAATTTTATAATTTGTTTTTTATCTTTATAATATTTATAGCTGTTGTCTTATTTTTAAAAAAAAGTAAAAAACCATTAATATATTTTGCAATTACAATCAGTATGAATATTTTTAATGTATTTCAGTGCAGTTAGCCATTCAGTTTCAGAAAGCATGAGAACTGTTGAACAGGTGAAGCCAAATAAGTCATCTGAATTGAGTAGCAAAGAAAGATATGATTCAGGAAAGTCAGACTTCTTTGACAGGTTTTTATTTAACAGAGTTTACACAAATAAAATATTTTTGCATTTACTGAAAATTTCTCAAACTTTTTTTATCAAAATAAGTTTTAACAACATTTAAAGGATCCCAAACTTCCGAGACATGCTGTGTTCATATTAAACAGAATGATAAAAAAAAATGTTTGGGCTAAATTTTTTTGATTAAAACAAAAGAATAAATGAATACCAAAAAAAACTAAATTTTTAATTTTAATCAAAGCTCGTTTTCTCCATTTTATTGTAGGCCTAAAAGTCAGCATAATATACGCCCCAATCTACAGACTTGATAACTTATTCAAGAATAAATTATCAAATCTGTAGATTGCAGCTTATATTACGCTGACTTTTAGGCCTACAATAACACACATCTCAACATCTCTCGGAGGTTTGGGATCCCTTTAAGGAATTTAAATTTGTGTAAGATATATTTATGTAGTGTTGATTTACTTGTGTATACTTATGAAGTGTTATACTTGTGTATATTAATGAAGTGTTATACTTGTGTATATTTATAAAATGTTATATTTTGATTATATATTAATGAAGTGTTATAATTGTATACTTGTGTGTATTTATGAAGTGTTATACTTGTGTATGTTTATGACATGTTATACTTGTGTATATTTGTTTTTAATACAATATTTATGATTTAAAATTTTAATTAAATTGGGGTGGATGATCCATTGTCAAAAAGTTGTAACATTTGATTAAAATGTTTAGTGTCAGTGGTTTTGATGGATTATCTGGATTTAGTAGTTACAAAGAAGATATAATAGAGGAGCCACCTAGGTGTTTTTTTATTTCATTACTAGTAAATGCCTGCTATCTTTTACTTAATTTGTTTGTTCAAATTTTTTTTCTAATTTTACTTTTTTTCATTCATTTTAAAAGTTACAACAGTCATTCAATTAGAAAGGCTTCTTGGGGATCAGACAGCGGGTATGTTATGTTACCATATTTTACCAATGAAGTATGCTACCATTGGTTTGACTAAGTTGTTATATTATGTTTACAATATAAATGTATATATATATGTGTGTGTGTATATATATATATATATATATATATATATATATATATATATATATATATATATATATATATATATATATATATATATATAAATTTATTTTTGTTATTTAGAACTAGATCTTATAAATCTGACAGAGAAGAAAACTGCAATAAGTAAATAAATTTATTTTAATATATACCTAATTTTAATCAAGCTTACTTTTGTATTTTTATAATTAACTATATTTTTATACTTAGTTTTTTCCTCTATTGAAAAAACTTTCATGCCTCTATTATCTTTAACCATATTTTTGTGGCTAATTTCTTCACTAAAAGATGGAGTTATATTTACTACTACAAAAGTTGATTATATTTACTACTACAGATTTTGGTCTGCATAACACACTAGTTAGTGATTGGGGTTGATATTGACATGGACCAGGGCCGAAGCCAAATTTGATATAAAATAGCCGGGGCCAGGTTTGTGACCGGGGTTGCATAAACATTAATACATCTGAAAGTATATTTTTTTAATTTAAAATTTGTTGTACTTTATATATATATATATATATATATATATATATATATATATATATATATATATATATATATATATATATATATATATACATACATACACACACAGAGTCCCTGATCAATTTATTAGCCCACATTTTAAAATTTTGGAGAACTTCAACTATTTAATGGTTTAGGTGCCATTAAAATTGGTTTGCAATGTCTTAACACTTTTATGCTAATAGCAATGTAAAGTTACTTTCAGTGTGCCAACATTTTCAGGGGGACAAACAACATCAGTTTAATTCATGACATTTGTGTTTCGTCCGTCGTGCTGTTTTACTCTGTTTTCTTTAAAGTGCAGGAATTTTTTTTGTTATTTACTCTGATTTTATTACATTAGATTTATATTAAATTTTAAACTATTTTTTTACAATATTTACACATTTTGTATACTTTGCTTATATATTTTTAATACAAAACAATTTTTATCTGTTTTAAAATAATTTTTAAATAAAAAAAGTTGGCTAAAAGTTCTAAATAACAAAATGAGGAAAAAAGAAGACATCAGTTCTATAAAAAAAAGCAATTATTCAAAATCTTCTGAATGATAAACATAACTGGTTAAGTGAAATATCAAGAAAGGTGAGATATCAAGACGAACTTTAAACATAATCATAGACAAATTGAAAAATTGCCTCACATTATATGTTCAGAGGCAGAGGAAATGTGGTCAAAAAAAAAAATAACACCAAGGAATGAGAGAAAGCTAGTGAAAATAGTGAAAGAAAGTAGGTTTGCTACATACTCAGCAATTACTAGCAAGTTGAATAAGATGGGACTAAATGTAGCAACAATCACTGTTCGACAAAGTTGGGCATCAGAATTAGAAGGCCAGTGCAAAAGCCAAGCTTAACCAAATCTTAGAGAAATAAGTCCAGTAGTTTCACTGTTGATGACTGGAAATCAGCAGGTCATAATACAAAAATTTTTTTCCTAATATTCCAGTGTTGGTATTTAGTGATTGTTATTATTTTGTTTTCTCCAGATATGCTTTTGTAATGAGTCTACCATAGAAATTATTACTCAAATGGCTCAATATGTGAAAAGGGCTTCCAATAGAAAATTTCATGAAGATTTTATAATCCAGACAATTAAACACCTTCCTTAAGTCATGTTTTGGTCGGTTATTAGTGGAAAAAGTCTTGGTCAACTATACATTATGGCTGGAATATTGAAACAGGACCAATACGAAAAAGTTATTAAACCCATCTTTTACCTCAATTGAAGAAGTGGTTCCTAAATAAGCAGAAGAAAATGTTTATGCGATATGGTGCACCATGCCACATGGTGAAATCCATTAAAAAATTATTGGCATCTCTAAAAATTCCACTTTTGGATTGACCAGGGAACTTCCCAGATCTAAACCCTATAATAAATGTATCTATTAAAGAGAGAAATTTCGCTAGTAAAGGTAACAAATAAGCCCCAATTGATTAAAAAAGTTATTTAGCACATTTGATAGAAATAGCTTTAAAATTTGAAAGAAATGGCATTTATAGCATGCCAAAATGTCTTTGCACAGTTATAAAAAACAAGGGATGATCAACAAAGTGTTAAAAACTCATGTTAATAAACATATTCTAATTGTTATTTTTATAAAAACATAAGTTTTACCTCTAAGAAGATAAAAAACACAAAAACTATCAGTATGGGCTAATAATTTGATTGGGAACTGTATATGCATATTAGGGGAGTCAAAAAAAGTAAATTTTGAAAACAAAAAACCATACCCCTAAATTTGGGGCAAATATATGAAAAATGAGCCTTAAAAAGTTTGAGCTCTGTCGGATCACTTTTGACTCCCCTCAAACTATTATTTTAGGGGAAAAATAACAGAAAAGTGGTCATCTCGTGAGGGAGAGGTTAAATATATTTTTTTTCACTTTTTTTTTTACTTACTATATATAGGACTATATTTTAGTTTAAAACTGTATAGTTTTAATTACCCCTCAAAAATTAATGTTTCATGGTATTGAAAATCAGAAAAACTGGTAAATTTTTTTTTGGTGGAAGGGGGGGAGGGGGTTATATATAAATATATATATATATAGTTCTATAGTTTGTTGCATTTGGGAGTACGAAAGGAAAAAAATGATTCTTATGCCAACAAAAACTTTTAATTACTTTTAACTTTTGTCCAACATTTGCCTGTTGTCTGAAAGTAAAAACCATTAATTTAATTACAAATTAATTGTTTTTTAAAAAAACAGCAAAAATGTAGATTTAATTGATCAGAATGTTTTTAAAAATATTCTGAATATTTTTAAAACATTCTGAATGTTTTTAACAATATAAACAATGTTTTTATTTTTATTTTTTATAATAAAATGTTTTTATTTTTATTTTTTATAGTAAAATGTTTTTATTTTTTTTTACTGTAAATTATGCTTGTTGGAGTGTTGCTACATCGACTATCTTATAGCCTGACTCGCAACAAAGTGCTGCTACATCGACTGACAAATAACCTGACTCACAACGGAGTGCTGCTACATTGACTGACAAATAGTCTGACTCACAACGGAGTGCTGCTACATCTACTATCTTTTAGCCTGACTCGCAATGGAGTGCTGCTACATCGACTTAGGGTTAGGTTGGGGCAGGCAGTCTATCAATTGATAAAAAAAAAAATTCCGGTCTTGCATTTTAATTTTTACTTTTTGTCAACAAAATACGGAAAAACTTTCTGACAACTAGTTAAGAGTTCCATATATATATATATATATATATACACACACACGCATATACATATATATATATACAATGTATATTATATCTATATATTTATATATATATGTGTGTGTGTATTTATATATATATATATACATATATATATATATATACATATATATATATATATATATATATATATATATATATATATATATATATATATATATATATATATATATTAACTCTAACTAACTAAACAATATAATAACCCTAATTAAATAAATAAGCCATGTGTATATAAATACAAAAGAACCCCTCTATTTTATCAAGAAACATGGACGAGGGGGCAACCACTTATATATTTTGAAAAAACCGCTATTTATTGAAAAGAATAAACAAAAAGATAAATGTATATTCAAAATATTATAAAAGATAAAAACACATTCGACTAACTTTTCTGCATCACATCAAGCCCATCATTTTTCTCATTCTGCATCACATCAAGTCCATCATTTAACATATTCTTTAAAGTTTTACTTGATTTTTGTCCTGGTGATCTGAATACATATCGAACTTTGTCTACAGCGAGCAATCTATTTTGTTTTTCAGTTTCATTAGAATATCTTTAAATATACTGCGCCATCATACCTATAGACCGTTCCAAGTTTGTTAAAGTTTCAGCATATTTTTGAAAACTTTTAAAGCATGATTGGGTATGCCAATAGTTTGGTGGAAGTGAGAGCGCCAGTCTTTAACTCATTGCTTATCAAGACCAATCATGTCAAAAATCAGGTAAGAAAAGTCATTAACTAAGACAGACAGGGACAAAGTAAAACAAGATATCAAGAAAATTTTATAAATTTTCTTGATATCTTGTTTTACTTTGTTCTCAGGCTTTTAATTGTCAGAGCTAGGCATGTCAAATAACAGAATTGCTGACGCCATTTTTGTCCTCTAATATTAAATGATCATCTAGCAAAGCTAGAGGTATCATTGCTGAGTCCTAATACCAACAATGTTTATACTGAGATTCCAATACAGCATCAACAGCAGTTGGGTTTGTACATACCTTATTGTACAGTTGCATTTGATATATGGCTGTAATATCAAGAAGAGGAGCTTTGATGACATCCTCAAATTGTAAATGCCATTTTGCATAAAAGCAAATAATAAATTCTGTAATAAGCTTAATTTCAGTTTTTAGTTTATCATTTTCTAGAACAAATGTAAGTTGGTTGGATAGAGGCTGAATCTTTAGATAATAAATTGGTTTTCCTAAAAATCTTGCATGATGAATAGCACCTGTTTTTCGTACTTTATATGTAACAAGGGATAAGTAAGTGACAATTAATTCTGCAAGCTCACTTCTATCATCTCTTTTAATACCTGGTTTACCAATGTAAGCTCTGCAAAATGTTAATGAATTCTTAGCTGCCTTCTTTAAAAGATTGCTTTTAACATTATTCCAATCAAACCATAAGAGTTGTATTGGATTATAATTAAAATTAGGTTCTTCAGTAATATTTTTTAATTTTTTGAAAAGAGGATTATCGGGTTCATTTGTTTTATTATTGGTCACTAATTTCCAAAAGTGAAGCATTCTTAGCTCGTTCACATGATGTCTACAGGCTATTTGGAGGAGATATTTATTCAGTTCTCTAGATATTCTTGAAACGGACCCTTTATTCGTCCCAGTATTGGATGATGCATATTCGTCCCAGTATCGAACACATATCCCTCTAGTTTTTGATGTAAATTGATATTCTTTAATAAATCTATTATACCAAAAAATTAATCTTCACCGGTGGATGACGCCAGCGGAGGTACTCCAAGTAGGTAAGAATCTCCATTAATGTTAACTAAAACAGCCATTCTATTCCTCTTTAATATTTTTTGTTTGTTTAGTTCAAACAATGTCTTGTCGTCTAAATGAATTATACATGGATATGGAGATGCGTCAATGGCTACTTTAAGATCTTGTTTTATAATGGCTGATATGCGGTAGATTGATTGCTTTTAACTTCTTTAAGGTCAACACCTGATTGATATAGAATAGCATTTGTAACCTTCTGTAAAATATTTGGCGATATTTCACAGGCTGTGGCAGTAGGAGAAACATTACCAGCAAAAATATATTTTTGAGTTTTTGCAATTACTGTGTCTGGGTTTTCAGAAACTTCTATAGGATACCAATCACCTGGATTAAAATCAGGTTCAATTGAAGAATCCTCACTTAGATCTGTGTCTATAAGTTCAATCTTGGGTACATCATCTCCCAAACTTATAGGCTGCGAACAGTTTTTCTTCCTGATACTTTCTTTTGCCTAATTTATAGAAATGTTTTAGTATTAGTTTTTAATTTTAGAATTAGTGGAAAAGAGAATAAAGTAATAGAGGTTAAACCAGAGCTGAAGTAGTTAACTAAAAGCATTGAATACCTTTATTCTATACCTAATATCTTCTGAACCAATAACAAACTTTCTTTGACCTTCCTGGTCTTCAAGAAATTTTAAGTCTTCAATCTTGTCTTTTAGGGATCTTTTTTTTATCTTTACTGATCATGTTTTTGAGATTAGAATTACTAGCCCAAAAAAGTTTTTTTATTTCAATCTCAAACTTGTTTTGTTTAGCCAAATCGCCACTAGTTCCTTGTTTTGCTTTTTTTTTTCAAGTTGGAATAAGACTTGTGCAAAAAAAAAAATTTTTTAACTAAAACTAAATCAGTTAACACATCAAATCCAGCTTTAATCCAGGATCTCTTGATTTTAGACAAAATACATTCACAGCAATTATCTGAGCATCTTGAAAAATATTTTTAAGGGGACAAGCAATTATATTTGATATTGATGCAGATCAACATTGTTGGTCATATATTAAGTGTTGAAGTATATCCAAGCCCGTTGGAAGCCGTTTATCTAAATAAAAAGAAATTATCAATGAACCATTCGAAAAAGGTCTCAACTATAATTCCAAAAAAGATTCATTACTAATTCCAGTATTAACAAAAATGTTTCTACCTGATATAGCTGGTTTTGCCTCTTTTATAATAAAAAATTCCTTTTTCATTGACTTTAGTTGAGTTGCACTCATTTCTAATATGTTTATTTTATATACTAATCTGAAATTATTAGAAAAATGTAAAATTTTAAATTTTCAGAAGTTGTACCAAAATATAAATATACAACAATAGACGTAACAGAAGATAGTGCAAAAAATTACCAATTTTCCTGATTTTCAATACCACGAAACATTAATTTTTGAGGGGTAAAAAAAAAACCATACAGTTTTAAACTAAAATATAGTCCTTTATATAGTAAGTAAAAAAATAAAAAATTGAAAGAAAAAAATTTAACCCTTCCCTCAAGAGGTTCAAAAATGACCACTTTTCGGTCATTTTTTCCCCAGTATAATGGTTTGAGGGGGGGTCTAAAGTGATCCAACAGCGCTCAAACTTTTTGAGGCTCATTTTTATATATTTGCCCCAAATTTAGGGGGTATAGTTTTTTTGTTGTGTGTGTGTGTGTGTGTGTGTGTGTGTGTGTGTGTGTGTGTGTGTGTGTGCGCGCGTAAAGCTTGTTCATACCTTATTTAATGCACTCCCTCCAAGTTTTCATACTTATACATATACCTTTTTTCCTGAAGCTGCTACTTTTCTACATGCTGATATTCAAATTATTTAAATCTTCTGACAAACATTATTTGATATAAAGTTTGTTTTAATCTCTGTCTAAGATTATAGCTCCTTTTCTTGTCTTGTTAGAGCCATACCCTACATCCATATGATCATCATTATCATCTTTTTTGGCAAATGCTACACCATATAAATACTAAAGTTTATACAAATATGTAAAATTATTATATGCCAGCATCTAAATAAATAGTAAAAAATATGTTTATATTCATATATATCCATATTATGTATGCATAAATGCGCCTCTTACCTAATCTCCTGGATCCAAGTAAATTCTCTTTGGTTTTAAATCAAGTCACATTTTACTCCACGTTTTTCACCTTCTTGTGCAGTTGCTATATTTAACCGCTCTTTTTTTTTTCTTTTTTTTTTTCTCCCAGAATAAGGCAGAATTGTTTGCAAAGAACTTTTTCTCTTGAATGTAATGGCCATACTCTTTCTGTCATTCCAGTTAAACAGATTAACCCATTGTTAGACAACCAGAACACTCCGGCTTCTAATGCTAAGGTCAATTCTCAGTTTTAATTTTCTACTGTTA
>NC_088931.1:16027500-16035000 GCF_038396675.1 Hydra vulgaris
ACAATAAACTATTTTAATATTATAACATCTATTATAACTTTTAATCAAACTGATCATAACTTTTAAAAACCACTTTTACAAGCTTTCAAGCTAAACTTTACAATTTGGCAATATTCAAAATCATGATATCTTTGAAAACAATTAAAAGAATGTTTCAAAAAATGTATTGAGTGTAAATAAATAAACATCTAAACTTTGAATAAATTTGGGGACTGTTTTTAAATAGGTAGCTTGGTCCATTACCTGGCGCTCCAAAGGAAAACTGTCATTTGGACATCTTTAAAAGCTATACAGTTTTTGGTCATATCACCACGCTCCCTACATTCTTTATCTGGTAGGGCAAAAAGAACTTACAAACTTAGTTCTTTAGGTTCAAAAAAATTGTGCCACATTTGACGCTTACAATAAAGAACATATCTTAACAAAGATTTTGTTGAGCAATTAGCGATTTTGATAGGTTTAATAATTTTAGTTTTCGAGTTTAAAAATAATTACAAGTTGCCTTTTTGCTTTATTACTGTTATTACTATTTATTTATATTTTTCTTTTCGCTTTTTTTATTTTTGTAATATAACGTTAATATATATATAAAGAAAGTTACAAGTTAGTAAAAAAATTCAAATAGTATGTTAAAGTAGATAGGGACTTAAAGAAGGTAAGGATAACATCACGTCATCTTAATCCTTTTATAGAGCCCCTTTATAAAAACTTAAATAGTATATTGTATGGTAGAAAACTCATAGTAAGAGATAAATTTAAAAAAGTAATTAAAAAGTTACCGCTAAAGAGTAGTTAAATAATTACCGTTAAAATCCATTTAAACAAAATCAAAGGAATAAAGAATAAAAAAGGGAAAATTTTATAAAAAACTATCAGATGTAAAAAAAATTCTTCTTTTGTTTGAAACCTAAATGAATTTAAAGACTATATATTTGAATTGTTTTTTACTGGCATTCTATATTTTAGTAATTTAATGCATTTCAGAGACAATTTATAAGTGTACATTTAATCTTAGATTAGATTACATTTAATCTTAGATTATACTTTTCATTAAAGTTTTTTTGAAACATGTTTTTAAAACTTGTTGATGAGAGGTATTAAAATCTATACATAAAAATTAGATTCTGATAGATATTTATTTCCAGCATCTATCGTAAAAGGATTTGCGTGTTCTCGTTTTGCGTGTTCACATACGTGTTAAGAGAATATGATTCTCTATGTGTGTTTTTTAGCCTAAAAATTTTTTTTAATATTTTTAGCAATTAACTTGAGTATTAGGCCAAAATATATCAACTTGAGACTGCATATTAACGCATGAGCAAACTCGATATAAAAAATAAACTAGCATACTAATACACTAATAAAGCTTTTTGTCGAACAAGGTTTCGAAGTACACATACGTTGGTAAAACATTAGAACAATGTTACAAGTTGTGTTGGCACAACATCATCAATTTCTTTACATAAACGTAACTGTGCTGAGTTTTTTTACTTTTTTTTATCTTTTTGTTTATATTTTTTCTTTCTTTGCCATTAATCAAACGCCTTTTTATCTAAATTTGATTCTATTTAAACTTGATTAATAAAGTTGATTTGCGTCCTACCCACCTAGCACACATACATTAACTAACGTATAGAAAACCATCGAAAACGTCGAATATATATATATATATATATACAGTATTGGACAAAACATTTGCAACCAACATCAAACAATGTTAAACAATTAAAATTAGGAACAATAAAAAGTGTTCCTAATTTTACATGTCTTAAAAACATTGGCAACCAACATCGAACAATGTTAAACAATTAAAATTAGGAACAATAAAAAGTGTTCCTAATTTTACATGTCTTAAAAACGAAACGAACTATACTACCACAGCAAACAGTTCAGGAGTCTGGAGTCATAGCATGCCATGACATGAGCAATCAGGTGACAGTACACAGGCAGAATTTTGTTGACAAGTGCCATTTTGCAGCGGACAAAACAAGTGCAACTTTTTTGGTTTGTTTCATTTTCTTAAGTCTGGTCCAAGCATGCAGAAGTTTCCAGAAGAAGCATCTGGAAGCATCCAGTAGCATCCAGAAATATCCAGAAACATTCAGAAGCATCCAGACGCATCCAGAAGCTTCCAGAAGCATCGAAAAGAAGCATCTAGAATCTTCCATAACAGGTTCACACAGGTTCATTTTACTATATAAGAGACATGTAAATCGACATGTAATTCAGTCAGTATATGGAAGTCAATCAGTCAGTATTATCAAGACAGTTTAACGACAATAACAAGCGTTTCATTACATTAATACAGTCCACATCCAACCAAGACGTTGTGCTCCACAGAGCATTATTGTATCATCACAAGGTAAATGTAACACGGTAAGTCTAGAGAAGCGTGATTATTTATTTTTATTATTTTTATAACTTCAAGTGCAAAAATGGCTACCGACAGTCTTGGGTTGGAACTAAGAAAGAAAATTATTGGCGATTACGTAAGTGGAATGTCACAAAAAAGTATTTGTGATAAATATAGCGTGAAAAAATGGACCATATCAAGACTATGTTCCAAATATCGTTTTACGGGGAAGTTGGCAGCAGATAGCAAAGGTGGAAGACCGCGTTCCACCACTTCTAGAGAGGATTCTATGATCGTCAGATCCGTCAAGAAGGATCCCTTGATATCATCAGTCGAGATACAAAAGCAATTAGAGCTGCCTGTATCGGACCGAACAATCAGACGACGTGCTGTTGAAGCCGGATTGTTTTCTCGACGCCCTGCAAAGAAACCGCTGATTTCACTAAAAAACCAGAAGAAAAGACTCCTTTTTGCTACATCTCATATTGAATGGAATGTGCAGAAATGGCGAACTGTCCTATTCAGTGATGAATCGAAGTTCAACATCATTGGAAGCGATGGCATTTGCCGTGTACGTCGACCGGCCGGAAAACGCCTCGATTTACGTTACTGCCATAAGACCGTGAAGCATGGTGGAGGCAATGTAATGGTCTGGGGGTGTTTTTCTGCTAACGGTATAGGTCTAATACATAGAAACGATGGAATAATGGACCGTTTCATGTATAAAAATATCCTGAAAGATGTTATGCATGAATGAATGGAATATGCCAATAAAATGGGTTTTTCAGCAAGACAACGATCCGAAACACACAGCAAAAGTAGTCAAGCAGTGGTTTCAAGACAACCACCTATTGATGATGGATTGGCCGCCTCAATCTCTGGATCTCAACCCTATCGAGAACCTGTAGGAGATCGCCAACCGCAGAATTAATTGTGAAGGTGTTCGTAATAAGGATCAACTGTTTGAACAAATCCAAAAGGCCTGGGCAGCGATTCCACAAAGTTTCATTGATCACCTGATCGAACCTATGCCTCAAAGATGCAAGGCTGTGATCGACAAGAAAGGATTCGCCATGAAATATTGATAGCGAAATACAGCTTGGTTAACATTTTGTCGAGTTGCACTTGTTTTGTCCAGAAGGAAATCAAATTTTTTTAATACTTTTGATTAATTTATTAATTTTCGTGTACAAATAATGAACTTTGTGATGAATAAAACTTGAAGAATATATATATATATATATATATATATATATATATATATATATATATATATATATATATATATATATATATATATATATATATATATATATATATATATATATATATATATATAAATTAGTAAAAAACACTTATCTAACTTTTATCTTCGACTTGAAGTTTCACCACTCTTCCTGATGATCCAGCAATGGTGAAACTTCAAGTCGAAGATAAAAGTTAGATAAGTGTTTTTTACTAATTTATTATTGCTCTGTTCTTTAAGAACATTGAGCACTTTATTTGTAAAATACACTAGCATAATTTACATATATATATATATATATATATATATATATATATATATATATAGTTCTATAGTTTGTTGGCTTTAGGAAGAGCGGAAGGAAAAAAGTGATTCTTACGCCAACACATACGTCACTTTTAATTACTTTTGACTTTCGTCCAACATTTCCGTGTTGGACGAAAGTAAAAACCATTAATTTAATTACAAATTAATCGTTTTTTAAAAAAACCACAAAAACGCAAATTTAATTGACCAGAATGTTTTTAAAAACATTCTGAATGTTTTTATAACATTTTGAATGTTTTTAACAATATAAACAATGTTTTTATTTTTATTTTTTTTAATAAAATGTTTTGATTTTTATTTTTTTTAATAAAATGTTTTTATTTTTATTTTTTTTACTGTAAATCATGCGCGGAGTGTTGCTACATCGACTATCTTATAGCCTGACTCGCAAGGGAGTGCTGCTACATCGACTGACAAATAGCCTGACTCGCAAGGGAGTGCTGCTACATCGACTGACAAATAGCCTGACTCGCAAGGGAGTGCTGCTACATCGACTGACAAATAGCCTGACCCGCAAGGGAGTGCTGCTACATCGACTGAGGGTTTGGTTGGGGCAGGCAGTCTATCATTATTAAAAAAAAAAAATTCCGGTCTTGCATTTTAATTTTTACTTTTTGTCAACAAAATATCGAAAAAACTTTCGGGACAACATCTAAGGGTTCTATATATATATATATATATATATATGTATATATATATATATATATATATATATATATATATATATATATATAAATATATATATATTTGTATATGTTTATATATATTGTTACTTTTCAACATCTTCGCTTCCAACAAGTCTGCAAGCAACCACTATTAGAGTTAGAAGTTACTGGAAGAGAATAGACGAAGTTTATAGTGCAAGATAAAGATTGACAGACGACTTAAAAGAATGCAAATTATGTGAATCAGGAAAGCAAAATGAAGGAAGCGAAATCCTAAGAACTGAGTTGAATACATCACCGTTAATAAATATTGGAAGATCTAAATTATTGCGGGAACAATTTGCTGAAAAAAATTGAGTTTTATCTGAATTAACGTTCACCAGCTACTTTGAGCCCCATGCTGTAGTAGAAGCAAAATCCTTTTCAAGCTCAAATGCCCCTTCCAAAGTCAAAATAAGATAAAGTCAAAATAAAATAAAATCAAAATAAAATAAAATCAAGACAAGAATAAATAAGTAAAAATGAGATAAAAATAAATAAGCGAACAATGCCTTAATAAAAAAGCGAACAATGCCTCACTTAGATGTGAGAATATCTAGAAGATCGTTAATGTAAATTAAAAGAGTATAGGGACAAGGATGGAACCTTGAGGAACCCTTGAAGTTGCAGGATATGAGAAAGAGTGCTGTTAATTGAGGACAACTTTTATACTACAATTGAAAGAAGGATTCAATAATCTTAAAGATGTTACCTGATACACCATAAGAAGAAAACTTTTTGAAAAAACCATCATGCCAAATCTTATCGAAAGCTTTAGAAATGTTAAGAACGGTAGCCTTAACCTCTCCACCTCTATCTAATGCTCGATAAGACCTATCGGTTATTACTGTTAGCAAATCAAAATGAAGATCAGAAAGTAAGTTATTTGATTCAAGATGAGAGATTAAGTGTTTACTAATTAAAAATTCAAAAACCTTGTTTATGATAGGAAGAAGACTAATGGGAAAGTAGTTAGACGAGTCAGATCGCTCTTCAGAATGTTTGAAAATAGGGATATAGATGCCGCTTTCCGGTATGCCGGAAAACAAGGTTTAACCAATAAGCACTTATTATATAGTTTTGAAAGTATAGACGACCGTTCCGAAGAACACTTGTGCAAGATTACGACAGGTATCTTGTCCGAACCACAAGCTGTAAGAGTTTAAGCAGGAAATCACTTTAGATACAGCAGTTGGAGTGATACGAATGTCTAGAAATGGATCAACCTGTTTGTCAGCAAAATCAGGTAGAATGTAACTAGTGAAATCAAGAGATGACACTTTAGCTCTTTAGGCAAGGGTTCACAATCTGAACTGTACAAGAGAAGTGGAATAACAGATTTGCCCTTTATTTTGATACTGTTAAAGATTCTCCAAAAGTCACAAGATCTTAATTTTTGAGATAAAATACGAGATTTCATGCCCTGAAAATAGCGGACTTTGGCGTTAGACAAAACCTTTTTACAAATGTTCGTAGCATTTGTAAACATATGTCTATTTTCTGGAGAATTGTTTTGCTGATAGATATGAAAGTAATGGTTTCGATTGGAAGTTGCAGCAGCACAATGTGAGGTATGCGATTGTTCAATTCGGAACGATGAATTTCGTTTTAAAACTTGTCTCACTAACACATTTAAAAAATTTTTTTTTTTGCGTAATTACATTAAGTATTAACTAAAAACATCAACAAACGATTTAAAATGTTTCTCTTAATTAAAATGTCATCGAAACAGTTAGAAACCGAAAAAAAAGTTTTGCACAACTACCTACGAAATTTTTCTGCATTGTTACTTTTAATTGCTAAAGGATCTGAATCTAGAAAAACTACTGTTTATATGGTTATGCAACGATACAAGATCTCTCTATCTATCGATAGATAGAGAGCTTTTGTATCGTTAGCTTAAAATGTGTTATAAACGAGCAAAAGGGTCTGGAAGAAAGAGTGGCTTTAATGATAAGAAAGCAGCAATTAGTATTCGACAATCATTCACGCAAAATCCTGGCTTATCGAACAGAGAACAAGCCAAAAAGTATAAAGTTTTAGAGTTTTTTTTGTCAGGAAAATAAGTAATTTAATAATTTCAAATATTATTGAGCCATTAAATACCCAAACCGATTAGATAAGCAATCGCTGACTGCTAAAACTCGAGTTCGAAAACTTTATGACAAAGTGCATGCTAAATTTAATGGCTGCATAATTATGGATGACGAAACGTACATTAAATTTGACTTCAAACAGCTCCCAGGTCTAAAATTTTACACTTCATTTGTTCGTGGACGTGTTAGCAACAAGTTTAAGTATAAATCATTGGAAAAATTTGGTAAGAAACTTCCCTTGTGGCAACATTATGTAGCTCCGGTTTGAGATCTCGAGCTTTCGTCACATTGTCAACTTTAAACTCGGATGTTTACATCAAGGAATGCTTGCAAGTTAGACTTTTTCTATTTTATTGAAGTCAGAATGTCCCCTGTTGGTTCTGGCCTGATCTTACTTTTTTTTATTATTCTAAGGAGACCGTAGAGTGGTACAAATTGAGAGACATCAAATTCATATCAAAAAGCTGAGCAAAAGTTATTGTCGTCAATTAGAGTAAATTTTCGCTTAATTATTCGAAATAATGAAAAATATTAAAATAAAAAGCATTTTTATAACCTTCAAGTTCCTTAGATTAAAATAAATATTGACGTTTTTGCATAAGTTTAATTATTTTATATTTTTTTTGAACTTTTCATTGTTCCGAATTTAATGATCGCATGATTTAAACCAAGGAGAAGAGCGAGGCTTGACTCAAAATCGTTGAGAGGTAATAAAAGATTCCATGCCAGCCTGAATCCAAAAAGTTATGTAGAAGCACGTTTATGAGCAGGAAG
>NC_088931.1:16037500-16082500 GCF_038396675.1 Hydra vulgaris
GTCATAATATGTCCAACAGTTGCTACATTATATACTCAAGCCCTTAATGATGATGAGACTTGGAGTTACTTAAGAAAAGGTGTTCCTGGTGTAATTTTAATTCACAATAAAAATAAGGAAGTTACTTCAACTGAACTTTGTTTAGCAGACCCAGCGTCAGGGTTTGCTGTTTGGAGAGAAATTTTAAATGAGAATTCCGAGTATAGAGCTGTTCAAAAAAATTTTCATAGTTTTAAGCTTTATTCAACCGGACAATGTTCAATGGGAGGTTTAAAGTTTCCAATCACAGAAGTAGCTAATAATTTTTTGCAAGATGTTTTAAATAGTATACCAAAATTTACTGTACACGAACTTCATGAAAAGCACAATGAAAAAAGAACATTTTCATTGCGTAGGCTTCACAAAGAAGAAATTTCGCTGCCCTGCATGTTTTTACATGTATCCGGTATAAAAAATAAACAAAATGAAAAAAAACAGTCTATAACCAAAAGTCAGCATCTTTCATAAATATTTGTATAGAATCGAATTCAAATATTTTTAATATTGCATGAGTAAAAATACATGTTCAAGCAATAAATAGCAACCAAATGTATGTGCATGCAACATTGCAATTCAGAGTCAAAAGAAATTTTGTCTTAGTCTTTACTATCAGCAGCAGGTCCTGATTATATAAATTAAAATACAATGAAGATATTTTTTTTGGTTAGAACATAATGAAGAGATTTTCTATTCGTTTGTGTTAGAATATGATGAATAAATTTCCTATTTTTTTGTGTTGGGATGAACAACAGATTTCATATTTATTTTGAAGAGTTTATATTTAAATCTTTGGTACTTTTAATTTTTTTAAATAAATAAATATTTTTATTTTTTTATGTGTTGCATGTTGTTTTTATTTTTTGTTTCAAAATTTTTATAAATTTATGTAGAAACCATACCAGGCTCATTTGTTAAATTTCATATTGAAGAAAAAAGACTGGTTAAAAAATTTGAACTGTTGAGTTATTATTTGCACAAAGACAGATGTTTGGGATCACAATGACCATATGCTATGATTACATCGTTTTCATTAATAAATGTTTTATTTGATCAATAAAACTTTTGAGCAATAAAACTGTTTTTTTAGGTTGTTTTGTAGATAATAAAGTAAAAAAAAATTATTTTTTATAAAAAAAGAAAATGATACGAATTACTTATAATATTATTATATATGGTTTTTTATTAAAAACTTTTTTTTTTTTCGTCTTTAATTTGATACAACGAAAATATAATAAAATCTTGATTAAAGAGTTGTTCTTTTACTCAAAACCTTAGTTAGCTTTCAGGTGTTTTTTTTCTTGATTACATAAATTCAGGTGAAAACTATTACATACGTTTAATAATTGTTTAGGTTTCTTAAAATCGACATTCCGGCTTAACTATATCAACTCTACCGAAACCGCAATTAAAATTTGCTTACCAAAATTAAAGCTTAAATGCTGCTAATTGCAGAATTTTAAGCTTTAACTTTGGTAAACGAGATTATCTTAAGATTTAATGGATATACAATTTGCTTTATCAAAACCGCAGTTAAAGTTTTGTTAAATCAGTATTTAAGCATTAAAATAATTATTTAAGTTATTAGTTGACAGCGTTATTTTTCAAAAAATTACAGACGGAATGTTTGTTTTGAACTGAGAATGTTTTTTTTTTTTAAAGGGGCTGTTCATTATTTACGTCAACAAAATAGGGGCAGGGAGGTCCGTATTTTTTTAATAATCGTTGACAAGTGGGACGGGGAAGATCAAAACATCAACGTCAACAATGTTTCTTTTTTAAATGGATTTCTTTCAAATAATATCTTGAGCACTTGTCATATACTTGAAAGTGTTGAAAGTATTGGAAATCGCATCTATCCATGCCTAATTCTCATCACACAACCGCAATTTAAAATGTTTTTTTAACAAAGTATACAGCATTTAAGGCACAAGTACGATCATTATTGGATGGTACTTTCAGACACTTGGAGCAACTTTTCAAATATCTGCATTCTCTAAACAGAATATCTCCATTCTCTTAATATATTTATAAACTATATTTGTAAACTTCATTGTACTGAAAATCTCTTTTGTTTTTGGTACAGAGCAAGTAGAATCTAAAACCCAATTGAGGACGTGGCTGCTAAAATGAAGAATGTCTGCAGATAGAGATAGGTGTCTTTTGGAAACAATTAAAACAGCGAGATATAGCTGATGTACCATCATAACTATGACCAGCTAAATAAAATTGGCCAAGGTTATGCTCTTTAAGAGTGTAAATAATTATTTCACCTTGTTCTTTGTCTCTAAGATCTAAAAATCTAAAATTTAAAAATTTTAAGACTATTTATTAATCACATAAATCGGATGCATATACACAACTGCTTGAGAAATGTCAATTCTTGCGCCAGTAATAACCAACAAGAAAATTCAAAAATTTTAAACTCTTTAATTACTTTTTCTGTCATAACTTGAGCACAAATGTCTCTTAATTCATTTTGGAACCATTTTGGAAATGTATGTGGCATTCTTTCCTAACATTTAAAAATGATGTTCAAAATTTTGTATTAACATTGAATCGATATATCCCAACAGTGCTTTTATGTTTCCACCTGTAAAAACCATAATTTAGAAAATTCACAATTTTATCATCGGTAATCCAAACTCTACCACAGAGCATAATAGTTTTAATTAAAGGCACCAAACCTTTACGTAATTTGTTGACTACGCATTTAGCATAATTTTCATATTCCTATGGTACACTTTGTGTTCATAGGCAGTAAAAATAATAATCAAACTTAACAAAATTTTCGCTTAATACTTCAACCGTGATTTTCTCAGTTAGACACTTTTTGACTTGTGGCACCCTTGAAATGGATGTACAAAATAATCATCAAACTTAACAAAAAATTTTTTATATTGTAATAAACTTAACAAAATTTTTGTAGTATTGGTTATTTAAAGTGTTTGTCGCTTGTTCATCACTTCCTATAAAATGAATGAATTTTTAAGTTATTTGTTAATTAGTTGGGCTTGTTAATTAGTTTGGTCAGTTTAGTGGCATTAAAATTATTATTTTTGAAGCTGAAATTCAAATTTCCTTCTTTTAATAGGTCATCGAGTTTTTTACCTAATAAATAAACGTACAAAGTGAATCATTAAAATTCATAGTGTTTTGATCAAAAAATTAGTAAAAAAGTAGTTGTTATTTACTCATATAACATATCATTTAATGCAGCTTCTTACCGAGTTTTACGCGTTGGGCACAGAGAGGGTACTGGAAGCGTACGGTTTTAGTTGCTAATTAAAACTTGCAAAACTTAAAACTTCGAATCTTGATAGTCAAATATTCTTAAAATTGGTTTGGGAAACACGAGGGATGGGCTCAGTATTCTCCATATGCATTCGTTGCTAATTAAATAAAGAGTTACTATATTATAAGAATTACTGTTTTGCATTTGATCTTTGTTATTTTGAAAGTTGATTTTGTCGATACCTTTTTATGAAAATAACTATAATCAAAATCATAATGAAGAACTTGTACAGTATAATAATGTTTATCAAACTTTTTTTTTCTCAGGAGAATGTTAAAAGGGCTCACAGCATTTCGAGACCCAGTGCTTTACAGGCTAAGAAAGCAACACAAACAAAACTTCGGAGAGTAAAAACTCAAAAAAAAAGTCAAAAAAATTGCAATTTATATTGAAAACTTTTCGAAGCATATAATTTTGAAATAAGTTCATCAAACAGAAAAACATTTCTAACCATTGTCATACGAAACAGACAACGATTAAAAATTTACTAATTTTTATAAAACAGTTTAAAAAATATTTTAATTATAATAAACATTTAAGAAAATAGACATTTTCTCGCACGATTTGAGCCAAAAAGCGCATATCTCAAAGATGCCTTACAAGATATGCAAACTCAAAACATCAAAGTGTTCTTTAAATTTAACAAAACAAAATTGTAAACCACATTCTATTCTTTTTAGTGAATTTGTAAATCTGCTCGATAAAAGCATAGCTATCTAATCTATACCAATCAGTAACGAATGCTATCCAAATCAGGAGATATAGAGAAGTTAAAACTCATATATTGTTTTTAGATACTTCGCAACAAATTCTATCTCTAGTAACAATAGCATCAGCTAATTTTAAAGCTGATGCCCAGTGGCATGCGTCGTCCGGCGGATGACGCATCGTCCAGACGTCCGTATGACGTCCAGCGGACGACCTCCGGACGACGTGTGTCCCTGGGTGACAACGCAGAAAAAAATTATCTTAAATTTTCGAAAAATATTAATTGTACAAAAATTTAACTAGCCTCCTCAGCAACAAAGCAATCTTAAGGCGTTTTTTACTATAATTCTCTAATAAATATAAAGGATTTATTACCAGCTGAATTTGTAGAAAGAGATAAAGAATTAGCTATTTATCTAGGAGATTGTGTATTCAGTACATTTTATTGCAAAATTCATAGTTATTGGTTATGAAAGCAAAAGTGAAGTACAGATTGATTTTCTCTTCTTAATGCTGATAAAACAGAACTTTCTTAAAAAAATCATTCCAACTTGGAATGATTAAAAATCAATCCAGATGGGAGTGATTTACAATCATTCCAATTTTATAAACCAGACAAATTGGCAGTTAAGGAATGCCACAAGGTTGCTTAATTTTAATATATTGGAGAAATGGTACAACACATTAGATTTAAAGTTATTATCATGAAAATATATTATTTTTAGGGCTTTATTTTGGAGATGGAAGAACCTTAAAAAGATTAGTTTATGGAATTATTCTTATACTTGACATATATATCTTAGATATGACCCAAAAATAACATGGTTATATATTTAGCAAAGTTGTTAAATATACATATGGGCGGAGTATTCCGATAGATCTACTGAGTTTAATTGCCTCTCCATCTTTTTCAAAAAATTGGAATACTATAGAATAAAGTCAATAAAATTACCCAAGTTCTTAGTTTTTAATTAGACTTTAAATTTTAAAATTTAAATTCTTATTTTATAAAGTGCAGCAGTGTATATTACTAAAGCATACTGAACCTACTACTATTTAGGAAAAGGCGGCGACAGTGTTAATATGTCCGTAAGTTTTAGTTACGACAGGCAGTTTATTAACGAAATAAAAAGTTTTACAGATTTTTTTAGATTTTGTAATGTCTGACCACAATTTTTATAAAAACCTGGTTTGCGTTGATTTCAACTTTAATTTGGCGTATAAATAAATTGTATTTTATTTTTTGCATTAACGACTTTACCTTTACAGGTAAAGTTGTTAATGGAAATGACGTAAACGTAGTGAACATAGGCACCTAATAACCTATTGGTCAAAGACGTGTTCTTTAAAAAAAACATCATATTGGCTTTTTGGTTTTTTATATGAATATGACTTTCACATTTTCTTGAAAACATTTTGCGACGTCGAAGAAAGTTTGGAAAATTGGAGAAAAAATTAAATTATAGAAAATTTAATACTTTCTAACCATGAGCGAGATCTCGTCTCGTTCTCGTTTCTCGTGAGAAATGGGACTTCTCGTGAGAAACGAGAAATAGAAAATTCTCGCAAGAAGTAGAACGAGACTTAAATATTATATTATTTTCCAAATTAAAAATTATTATAATTTACAAAATGCTTAATAATTTGTTTTTTTAATTAATTCATATTTTGACTCCGTGATTTTATTAAATCTAATTCAAAATTTAATTTGTTTTTGACAAAAACAAATTAAATTTTTAATTAGATTTTTAATTAGGTTTTTTAATTAGATTTTTTTTTAAAATATGATTAAAAAATTTTAATTAGATTTTAAATACAAAAACTTTTTGTATAAATGGTGCACTTTCGACTTAATTTCATTAGTTTACCAGTGGAATTCAACTTGACACATATTGTTCATATTGAAAATAAACATTCTTGCCTCATTTAAACGATCAAAATTGTCACCAAGAAAAAACAAAATCTGGAGATATATTTTTAAAAAACAAGTGAAGGTGCTGAATGCAAGGCGTGCAAAAAGTCTTTGAAAACAAAAGATGGAAACACAAGCGGACTTCATTGTCACCTCGAAAAAAAACACAGCTAAGATTACGTTGAGTATTCTGCAAAAACTGACGACTCTCTTCTTCCTCCTCCTAAGAAGAAACAACAAACCATGGTCGAAATGCTTGAAACAAAGTCCAAATATGACAAAAGACAATTCCATTCAAAAACAGTTTGATTCTGCAATGCTGGATGACTTTTTCACTGATCTGGCATCCTTTTCAGCAGTCGAAGGAAAAGGTTTCAAGAAATTGTTTGACATTGCAAACCCTAAACTGAGCCTTCATCACAGAACAACATATTCAACATATTCAATTCGGAGCTCAGGACAGCTACATCTCTTGGACTTTTCATGCTATTGACGAAAATTGGAGACTACATCACGGGACACCTTAATTGAAGGAAAGCTGGATTCTTTCTTAGAAGAAATAAATTTGCCTGCTGATTTGCCAATGTACTGCGTGAACGACCAGGCAAGAAACATGAAACTTGCAGTCAAATTGTCAAAGCACCTTGACCAATACTTGTGCAACAATCATATTTTGAAATGTGCAGTTCGAGACTCATTTGGAATGACTGCTGGAATGGATGTTGCGTTGCAAACATGCAAAGATTTGGCTTCTTTAACTCACCAGTCAACAGTTGCAGCTGAGTTGCTTGAATCAGAATCAGACGCTCAAGGAATCAATTTTAGACAGTTACGCCAATCTGTTGACACAAGATGGAATAGTGAACTGGATTGCATGGCTCTGTCCTACATCTAAAGAGTGCAATTATCAGCTTATGTGCAAATGAAGATATTTTTTCTTCAAAGACCATCAGTGCATCACAGTGGAAATCAATCAAGGGAGCAATAGAAATTTTGGCACCAATTAAAGAAGCTACAGAAACGTGGTCGGCTGAGTCTATTCCAACAACTAACACTGTCGCCGATTCTCTTTATTTAATCCATGACAAAATTAATCAATTTATTGAGATGGATGGAAAAAATGGCTACGGTGTCTTGTATGCAAAAAACTTGAAAAGCTGCATTGAGAAAAGATTTCCTCTTTGTCACACTGGAAACTTATTGAGTGCTGCAGCAAACTACTTAAATCCTGCTTTAAAGGGACTTCACTTGAAGCTCTTCAAAAAATTTCAAACAACAAAAGAATGGTTAGCCTCACAGGTTAAGGATAATGTTGAGTGCCAATATGTTGCCAGAGTCCTTTCAGCAGATTTGTCCCCTAATTCAAAACTGAAGCGCAAGTTAAACGTCAGACTTGAAACACAAGAGCCAACATCTGAACTGAATTCTGTTTTGAGCGAAATGTGCCAGTATGAATATCTCCCTGATGCCAAAAAAGACTTTCCGATTTTTGATTGATGGAAATTGCATTCAAATACATTGCCAGAACTCTCTTCATTAGCTAGACAAATTTTAGCTATTCCAGCAAGTTCAACTAAATCAGAGAGAGTTTTTAGCTCAGGTGGAAATGTCGTCCGATCATCCAGACACAACTTACACCCAAAAAAAGTAGAACAAATCATCTTAATCAGAGAAAACATTGTCTTGTTGGAAAAGTTTGGCAAAAAAATTCTGAATTAATATTTGAAAAAGTTGTTTACATTTGACAAATGTCATTTGTGTCTATTTGTCAAAACCATGTTTACATTTTTTTTTTTACTTGGATTTTAATAAACTTGTTTTCAAAAATTGTTAAATTTCTCGTCTCGTCTCGTTCTCGGTCTCACTCGGTTTAAAAAAACCTAGTCTCGCTCATGGTTAATACTAAAATTCTTTAAACCAGGATTTTAGTTTGTTTGTTTACGCTATTTTCGTACTAAAGATTCTACATAGTTAAAATTTTACAAAAACAATTGTTGAAATTTTCAATGCTATCTCAAATAAGGATAATGGACAAAGTTCTAATATTTTTATAAAAGTTTTTTTTTTCATAAATGTGGATAATTTAAAAAAAAATAAAAATAACGAAAGTAATAGAGTTAGCGGAGCCAATTTGTAAATTGTCCATTTTACCCAGCATGCACAAGATGTTTTAATCGGCCATGGCAATGTGGTTAGAGCGCTTGCTTTCGAAGCAGAAGATCCAGAGTTCGTAGCGAGTTCTGGGCATATTTCGCGCTATGGTAAGGAAGGAGGCGTGAACTTCTTCGTTAAATGCTCTTTCATGGTGTTCTATGACAAGACCTTTAGGTCTTCTTGGGGCACCTAAAACAAAAAAGATATTTTTTAAGCACGTATTAAAATGTGTTAATACGCTTACGTGCTCACTAAATTGTATTTCCTACAGAATTTAAATTATCGGAACGGTTTTTTTTTTCTCACAATAAAGGTTCTGAATTTAACTATAAAGTACTGTGAGTTTTTTTCCCGATTGTTTACATTTAAACAAAAATCTATTACTCAATAACCGATTAATATTACGTAATTTTTTATCGCAAAAGACTAGCAAAACAGTTTTTATTTGTGAAGTTGTTTTAATACAATCATCGCTTTAGAAGCAAGAGATCTAAGGTTTAACACGAGCTCTGGGAATATTTGTGTCATCGGCAAGGAAGTAGGTGTAAACTTTCTAGTTAAATACTCTTCAGCGATACTCTGTGATCGTTAGGTTTTCCTGAGGTACCTAAAGCAAAAATATAAAATAGATATACCTACTTTTGAAGTTAAACCTTTAAAAATGATTTATTTTTTAACCAAAAAATATTAATGGGGAAGATAAGGACACTTGAGAAGTGCAGTCATAACGCAGTGGTTAGAGGTCTGGCTCAGAACAAAGTGGTCCGAGGTTTGACGCCGGCTCCAACACAATTGTGAGGAGGGAGGCGACATTTGTGAGGAGGGAGGCGTAAACTTCCTACTTAAATGCACTTTCGCGGAGCTCTGTGATAAACCGTAAATACTTCTGAGAACTACACAAAAAAGAGCTGATTACACCGAAAGCTATCAATTATCAGTTTTCCAGACAATAAATTTAAAAATTTATTGTCTGGAAGTAATTAAGGTATTTTGTCATAAATTTGTTATATAAATAGAGGCGTTGTTATATGAAATATAGAACTGAGAACTTTTTTTTTTTTAGTAGATACTGGAAATAAGAAAAAAAATACTTTTTGTGCAAATGTTACTCTAAGAACAAAGAATCTTCATTAAAAGCACTTCTTCATTAAAACTAATTTCTTGAAGACTATTTGACAGCACTTTTTGATTTAATGATTATCAAAATATAAATCAAATTTAAATAAAATTTTAGGGTGGGGTGGGGTAATATGGATAGAACTTTATATATACATTTTTTTTAATTCAATTTTTTTTTAGTTAATTACCACCATAAAAACTTTTGTTATTTTCTTTACATTCCGGGCGTATACAATAAAATCACAATGAGTAAAACATAAATATATTTTCAATAACTTACTTACTAATCCTTTTTTAACAACACCTTTCATATATCCATATTACCCCACTGGTGGGGTAATATGGATACTCATAATATATTTGATACATATATCACACTTATCGCTTTTCATGAATTTTAAAGGTCAAACTATATTGGTTATGACTAGCAGTTTTTTTTTCTGACTGATACAGTCTTCTTTTTAGTTTTGTTCTTCTCCTTTTTTAGCCAGAAGACTTGATACATTGTATACTTGATACTTGTATGACTCCTCTTCCTCAACAAGCTGTATGACAGTCATTAATTTGCTGTGATTGTATGTACCATTAGTCTTGCACTGATATTTTATTTCAGGCATGATAGTTTATTTAAGTCTTATTATTTTATCTAAAGTATTATAAAATTAACTTTAGTTATGTAAAATATAAAATTTAATTATAAAGTAAAATGTGGTAATAAAATAAAATGAGGAATACAAAAATAAAATATGAAATATTTAAATGGTAGTTAAAGTTTTACCCTAGCCATTTAAAGAAAACTATTTTGAACTATGATCCTAATGTAAATAGTTCAGTAACATGAGATAAAACTATTATATGTTACTGAAAAATGTATAATACTATATTTAAAAGCAAAAGTGAGCTTAAGTATATAAATAAATGTCATGCAGCTTATGATTTTGTAACAAAATTCTATAATGTTAATAGGATTTTATATATTTTATATAAAATTATAATTTTACCTGGATATCCATTTTACCCCATTTTAGATTTTTGTTTATTTATCAATATGGGTTAGAGAACTTATAAATTAAATTTTACATGTTGTTACATGATGGTCCAACTAATAAATTTACATCATTATTCTTGGATAAGTAATATTACTGAAGTCTGCAGACAAAAGTTTTGAAACGTAATGTTTTTTTTATTTTTTTCAAAACAAAATGTTTTACATTTTAACTATTCATGTAAATTAACTATAAACATTGTTAATGCTAAAAAAAGAAGCTAATTATGTGTATAAACTGTTGGAAATTTTCAGGTTTTAGCATTTTGTATAGATAACTTATTCCATGCATACTTATTGAACATATTACCCCAACAATCCATATTACCCCACCCTACCCTATTCAAATTCTGTTTTAGAAACTATGGAAACTTCAGAACGAAGTTTCCATAGTTTCTTTTGTTTGCGATGCAATTTTTCATACTTTTTATTTATTTATTTTTTAATATTATATTTTCAAATAAAAAAAAGTTACGATAATTCAAACGTGTTTGATTTTAAAATTTTAATTATTACACTTTCTCTGATAGTAAAGAATACAATGGATCTTGTTCTCTTAAAAGTACA
This sequence comes from Hydra vulgaris, assembly GCF_038396675.1. Classification (NCBI taxonomy): domain Eukaryota; kingdom Metazoa; phylum Cnidaria; class Hydrozoa; order Anthoathecata; family Hydridae; genus Hydra; species Hydra vulgaris. The sequence goes on from NC_088931.1 coordinate 16,048,337, forward strand.
GTTAAAGTTTTCCTTTGGTAGTAATCATTAGAAATATTTTCAATGTTATCAATGACATCACTTAAAAGATGTGCTTTTTCAGCAGATGTTCCTCCAACATCAGCTTGCAAGTGGTTATAATGAACGTGAAGATGATAATAAGATGGATAGTAGTGAAAATAAGAACGAATCTCATCGGAAGATACACCATACTTTTTAACAATTTCATCCTGAAATCAAGCAGAAATAGTATACACACATATACGAAATCTCTCGATGCAAGTTATAACTATTATTATATAATAAAAATAAATCAAAGAATCAAGTAAATCATACCAAACCCTTCCGAAGCAAGTTTTTTAACAAAGGTAAATGCTTTTCGTTTAAATCGCGTATAGACTTAATTTTACGATTATGAATGATAGCACACACATATAAATTTTCAACTTGTTTTCCATCCCATTTTATATCAGGTAAAAGAACAAAACCGTTCTCAGGATCGGAGTCCTCATAAATAATACGTTCAGTTTCAGATTTATGATCAAGGATATTATACACCCACTAAAAAACAAAACAAAAGTGGAAATAAAAAAATATCAATATAAATTGAGAATTAAAATACAAACAGATATCAAATAAACATTTTCTACACTTTTACTTTCAATCAATAAAAAACTTTCTAGTCATAATATAACTTTTCATAAACTTTTACATGATATAAATGATATTATTAAAAAATTATGAAAATTATTGAAAGATTCCCAATACCCAAATAATTATATATATGTATCATAAACAATTTTTTGAAAAATGTTTTAGATTTAAGCTTCTAGTCATTTTCTTCTGAAAAAATGAACAGCTTATCATGAATCTTTCCGAAGGTGTAGCATAATCTTTTAAGTGTACAAGTAAACTACTTTTGTCATTACTCCATCTATTTTCACAATGTCACCTGAGGCATTCTAACCAAAACAGCTCCACACCTTAATACTACATTCACCATGTTTTACAGTCAATAGTACACAATATTTTATCATAAACTCAACGATTTTTTTTTCCAGACAAACAATCTTATTTTGAAACCTAAGATTTAAAACTTCGACACTTTGGTCTGCGTTTACAGTCACTGATGGTTCATTTTTTTTTGTAGTTTTTCCCACTTTAGCATTTTTATTATTCTTATGATTTTTATCAAAGCATTTTAAATTATCTAACAGTGCAAAAATAAACATAAAAAATGGCACTTTAAAAAAAAGTTAATGCTATTCGAATAATTATGAACGGTAGTGTGTGTATAAGTAGTTTTCCGTTTTTCTTTAATTTTTAAATAATTTTAAGCATTTTTTTCAATATGAGACCAAAAATATACGATTTTCCCTATTAATCTAAAATAAAATTTATTATTGACTAATTAACTTAAAACATTCAAATAAGGATTTATTAATTAAAAAAAAAGGTTAATTAATTTTAGTAAGAATGTTATAACTTAAACCAATCAATATACAAATGTTAAATTGAAGTTAAAAATATAACAAACAATATAAGTTATAAAACACGATTAAAATTTTGCTTGGTATATTTGGGACACTTTCCATCAAAGAACATTTGTGTTTCAATTCTGGGAACTTTCCACCACACTAGGTGGATGGCAAAAGGCCTTTATTTTCTTTAAATATGTTTGTTTAAAGGTAAATTTCAACTTACAAGTTTAGAAAGAAAAGGCCATGAAGACATTTGCTTAACTATTATAAATATCTATGTGCTGATTGGAAAATTGAACTTGTTTTTCTGCAGGGGCTTGTTTAACAAAGTTTATGTTTAGGATTTCTTAATTAGCCTCCTTGCTGTAGTGGACTCTTCTGGCTTTGTAAGGTAAATTTAATTAAAAAAATAAACCTACAATTACTGCATTTGTTAGTGAAGTATAAAAACTTTTTGTTTTGTTTAGAAACTCCTTAAATCATAGTGTAAAAATAAAAATGGAAAAAAAAATTATTTTCATCATGATTTTGAGAAATACAGTAATATAAAACCATTAAAACCAGATCACATTTAATGTGATACATACACAGAACTTCCTAAAACATCAATTTTAATAAAATATGATTCAAAATTTAAAATATTTGCCTATAATATTACTTTAGACAAACAGCTACAACCACTTTGTGCCAAATAAAAACCACTACTTCCAATCCATCAAAAATATAGGAACAGTATTTGGGTCTACAAAACAACTTCAATTTTTGTTAATTTTTAGATCAACTGCATGAACAATTCATGAGTTGGATCAGGGTTTGCAAATCAAAACAGATACCAACTCACAACAGCATTTAACAATGGCTAAAATCAATAGATTATTTAACCATTTGATTTTATTCATTATTACTTTTTGCTTAATAATTTTTTATAATGTCAATATTTAATTAAAAATTTAAACACTGAAACAAAATATTCAACATACTTCAACTCGCATAGAATTTTCCATAATATATGGAAGAGTGATTTTTTTGTAACTATCAGGAGTTTCTTCAACAACTTTTAACTTTTGGTAAGTATATTTCTTTATATGATGCAATGTTGCAGGTCTTATAACCTGAGTGGTTAATGTGTTGTAATAAGGTTGTGGCATAGCTGTATGCTGACTGTATATATCATTTGAAAACACTTCATTAGTTACAGTTTCAGAAGATAATATATTTTGGATAGAGTCTTCAGAAAAAGGTGTTTTTTCAAATGATACAATGGTATCATCTTCAGAATCCTTAAACCGACCTAATCAATTAAAATACACACACACATATATATATATATATATATATATATATATATATATATATATATATATATATATATATATACAACTAAAATACCAAATAATTAAATTAGTTAATAAAAACTAGTTGTCAAAAACTAAACATTAATTGAATTTATAAAACTATAAAAGATTTTATAAAAAAAATGTTATAAAACTTTTTTTTTTTAAATTCAATAAAAATAAAAATTCTAAAATTACTAAAATAAAAGTTAAATAGAAAATTTAGTTTTCGCTGGCACCAATAATTGGAAAAACATGAAAGTGTTAAAATCTTATTCAAAAATAAAAATTGAGATAAAGTAATCAAAACAAAAGCATTATTGTATAGGGTCTGGCTAATGAAAAGGGACAACAGTGAGGGATGATGAATCCTCCAATGAAGATGTTGATATGAATAATAATAGAAAACGAAAAAAGAAAAGAAGATCCAAGTCTGTGGAAAGGATATAGGAAAAAAAAATTAAGGATGTTAGGCATGGTAATTTTAGGTTTTAGTAGACCTGCTGACCAAATTACTAAGAGCGATAGAGAAAGGAAAGCCCCAATAATAAAGCCAACATGCCAAAGTCAAGTTTGTCTCAAGTCCAAGCTTTGTTTTGTAGTTGCTTTTTAAAAGATGTTCGTAAGATTATTTTCGAAAAGTTTTGGATCTTAGAATTATTAAAAGTGAAAAAATATTTTATGTAGCAAATATATTTAAGGACTTTATTTTTTAAGTATATTAAAAGTATTTATAAATATATAACTTCATTAAGAATAAATAAAAGTGGTTACACATTGTATATATCATTTGATATCTTTTTTTGTTTATAAAATAGAGACGAACTTGAGTATTCCTTTGACAGGAGTTAAGACCAATAAATTATTTTGTATGCATATACTAACTGTATTTCTTTATTTATCAAATCTGGTATAATAGAGTGCATAAAATAAGTATTTATAGTCCTAATAATACAAAGTAGCATATGTTCTTTAAACTTCTTTTAAGTCTTATGGTCCTTTAGTAACTGTAAAAGATCTGTTCTTTATATTGACTAACTATCTTTGATAAAATAACAAAAAAAATATCATATCAAAATGTCACATCAAAAATATCAATTGTTATTTTTATGCAAAAAAACAAACAACAACACCTTGATATTAAGAAAAAAAAAAAAAAAATTAGATAACTCACCATGAACATGTATTTTTTTTGACTTTGCATCATTTGAAAGAACTTTTATTACAGTAAAACTTTCAAAATCTAAACCGCTCTTTATATCCACTTGAACAGCTTTCCTTTTCAATACAGGTTCATCAGCCATTTTAAAAACTATAAAAAAGAGATTAAAAAATTTGAAAAACTGGAAGGACATATATAAACATGCACCATGGGAAATATGTATCGAAGGATGCAATTTCTTAATGTTTTTAGTGCAATTTCCCAATGTATTTTAGTTCTCAAAATGTGCGCCTTGATTAAAAAAAACTAATGAAGATTAATGAAAAAAATGATTGCTGATGCAAATCAAACCCTTGGTTGAGGAAGCGGCACTCCTATATATATATACATATATATATATATACATATATATATATATATATACATGTATATATATATATGTATATATATCCCGGTTTTATGCAGGAGAGTGCAGCGCTAAACTAATTCTATTTAGTTTGGCGCTGTGTAAAAACTGGGGCAATGGTCACCTTATATATATATATATATATATATATATATATATATATATATATAAATATATATATATATGTATATATATATATATATATATATATATATATATATATATATATATATATATATATATATATATTTATATACTCTTGCATGATAATCAATGTAGCAACACTCTGTGCATGTTTTACAGTAAAAAAATAAAAACATTCAGAATGTTTTTAGTTTTAAAAAGTAAAATAAAAATATTCAGAATGTTTTTAAAAACATTCTAGTCTTTTAATTTGTATATTTTGAGGTTTTTTAAAAAATCATTAAATTTAATTAGTTTCCTCAATTAAATTAATGCATTTTCTTGTAATCTAACCTTAACTTTGTCAGTTTATAAATCATAGACAAGATACAAGCTGTTTTTTACCACAAACCGTATATTTAACGCCTTAACACCACATTAAACGCAAATTAAAAGACTAGAATGTTTTTATTTTATTTTTTAAAAATAAAAACATACTGAATGTTTTTATCTTTATTTTTTTACTGTAAAATGTGCGTGGAGTGTTGCTACATCAACTATCTTATAGTCTGCTGTTACAAGGAAGTGCTGCTACATCGACTACTTTATTGGCTGACTCACAATGGAGTGCAGCTACATCAATTGAGGGTTTGTTTAGGGCAAGCAGTTTATCAAATGATATTATAAAAAACTTTTTCCGGTTTTCAAAATAATTAAAAAAAACAACAACCTAAAACTGACCTAGCAATAGTAAAATTAAAAATGACCTTGCAAAAACGTATATATATATATATATATATATATATATATATATATATATATATATATATATATATATATATATATATATATACAGGGCCAGATTTACACCCTTGGGGACCCTAATAGGTTTTATAATAAAATAAATTTACGGCTTTGATAGGTTTAATATTATTCAATTTAAAGCAGATTTTATTGAAATAATATTTATGCTAGATGATGGAAAAATCTTGTGTTCACATTCTACAATATATATCACATGGTCAACAAAAATTCTCAGTTTTTAGAGTAACTGTTAAAACATTGCTAAGTTTAATAGTTATTCTAGCATCACCTTTATTGTCACTTTTAGTGCTCTTTATCTAAAAAATATCAGATCCGTGTAAAAATAAAGCTCTTTTACAAAAGAGCTTTATTTTTACAGCTATAATATTTTGAGTAGTTTACTAAACTTAGTAAACATAGTTAGCATACAAGAAAATATATCTTTTTATTAGATAAGATTTACTCTATTTCCAATAGTATGAAATTCATACTATAGCAACCAAAAGTACTCAACTTAAAAATTTGGATACAAATTTTTAGTTACTTTTTTTAATAAAACAATTTTATATTTACAATTTTATAAAATTACATAATCTCCGTTAAGTATAATATATATCTTTAACAATATAGACGTTTTACAACTGTTTATTTATATAAACATTTATAGTTTATTGTGTTTTTTGATTTTATATTTTGTTTTTTATTTTACAGCCGTTGTGTGGAAAGAAATCGAGAGTTATAATAAAGTTATAAAAAGAGGATAGTAAAAGTAGGTTAAAGGATGTTTTTTTTTAAGAAAAACGAATTTTCATTAAAACAATTAAAAAATTACAGGACTCTTACAGAAATCTTATGTTACGAACACTATAGATAACACTTATATGTTAAAACAATATATCATAAAAACAGGGTTGGCAGTGATTGCCTAATCATATATAACAATAGTTTTGTTGAATAACATGAATAAAAATTTGCAGAGAAGAGGAAATCTTGACTAAACATGCAGATCTTGCAACGAGCCGTTGTTTTATTTTAGCTAATATGTTTAGTTTCAGATTTCCATTCTCTTCTTGGCAAAAAACGTTCTTAATACAAAAAACATTAACGGAAAATGTCCGCAGTATTTCTACGGACATGATAATTAATCACGTGGGCATGCGCATTATAAGTTTTAATTTGTCCGAAGTAAAACTACGCATGCTCACGTGATTATTCTTTCCTTTTCCATCCCGTTCCCGCAGAAAAACGGATGAGTGGAAAGTTACCTTAATACCACATTTTTTACATTTCTTTTTTGTCGCAAACCCAGTTGTAGGGTTGTTGTCACGGTAATATTGGTCCGTCGATAAAAATGATCCCAGTCTAAATTTCTCAAAGAAAAATTATCCGCCCGGATAATTTTATTCTGAAAAAATTGGTCTCAGTAAGATAAAATTGGTCCGCAAAACTATTACAGTTTAAAATTTTGTTTACATGTGCGTTTTTTAATTCTATTATGGAAGACCAATGATATAAAGATAATACCTAGATATTGAACTTCGCCGTTTTTAGCATAGTCAATAGAAGTTATAATAACATAGCATAATTAGCATAGTCAATACAAGGTATAACTTCTATTGACTATGGTTTTTAGTAAAGCCAATTTAATATTACGTAATCCGCTAGAAGCCATTATTATATCGGGCAAAAAACTTTAGGCGATTATTGCCAAGTAAAAGAAAATTAGCAATTTTAAAGTCTAAATCAAGGTTGGAATTGAAGATGATTAGTTCAGAGATGATAAATTTGGTGGCCTACAGCCAGTATAAGTTTGTTTTGGTCAAACAGGATTGTATTAGCTGAAAAATTAAAACAAACGGCTGTTTTTATAGCCACAAATTTTAAAAACATATATTTTTAAAAACATATTTGCATTTAGGACTTTAAACAAAAACATTGTAATATATTTTAGTAATTTATATTTAAAAAATTACATTTATAAACCCTTGAGTAATAGTAACTGATTCGTTTACTGTCTTGAACCTTTCTTAGCAATTTACTAAAGTCCTAAGAAGTATATTTCTGGACATATTTAATCAGAATTTTGAAATAATATTCACTTATCTTTCTATCTAGCTAGCTGCATTTATTTTCAACTTGCATATTTATTTTGTAGCAATGAAACTCGATATGTTTCCTTGAAAGTTTATTTGCAAACTTCAAATCTTTAAACTTAAAGGTTTAAAATAACTCCATTAAATATAAACCTCATAAAAAAAACACAAGCCATTTAAAGAGTTTCTATCTAATTTAAGCATATGAAATGGATCTTGGTAAATGTGTAGCAATTGGTCATCATATGAAGAAGTAATAAACATATCTTTAACATCTTTAAAAACTGACATCAAAAGGGAACAACAGAATTTTAATTGGTACTTGTACAATCAAATGTAAGACTTTTGATGCAAAGTTATTTTAAAGTCAAATTTAAAATGTTTTAATTAAGCATTTTAAATTAATTTTTTTAACTTAATTTACTTAAGTTAAAACAATTTAATTAAGTTAAAACAATTAATTTAATAGGCCGGGTGAATAAAAAAGAGCAATTGCTTTTACTCAGTAATTGATCAGCTTTACGTGAATAAAAAGTTAACCAAAATTGCTAAAGTTTTTATTCACGTAAAGCTGAATAATTACTGAGTAAAAGCAATTGTTAATTTTTATTCACCCGGCCTAATGAGTATTTTCCAATGAGCTTGCAAAACAACTAATATAAATACTAAAGCCTCTGTATAATGATAAAACATAACTAATGGGTATTTTTCAATGTCCTCGCAAACCAACAAACATGAAAACTAATGCCTTTGTAGCTGGATTATTAGGTTCGCATACAGTAAAATCCTTACCCAAACATTAAAACCAATGCAGTGATTTGAACTTTTTTTCAAGGTTAAACTCTTTTTGATTGTTATAGCATCAATTATACGGATACAATATTTAAAATCAACATCAGTTTTCTGTTTATCACCATAATATGAAAAAATATTATGGAATAAACCAGGATCGCAATTTACAAATGAAGTCTTTTGTGACAATGAACTTGTGGCATCAAAACGCAGCATTGGTTTAAGTAAGTTACATGTATTTGTCTTTCAAAAAAAGAGGTAAAGCATATGTAAAACAAGTTTTTTTACAACATCAGTTGTATAAAAATTTTTTTTTTAAGGGAAATGGTTTCCCTTTTAAGACACACAAGACATGGTGTCTTGTAAAAATACTCTCTTTTATTTATAACTTTGTTTGCTGGTGATACAGATGTTATAGACAGTGTTTAAGATTAATAGGTTCGGTCATTATTACCAGTAGTGCTTTCTTGCTGATAATGTCATAAATGATTTTCTTTGCTGCGTTTATTTATAGCAAGATCAACGTTGAACTTTTTTTTTTTGACAAAAAAAAATTAAATCTTGGTAGAAGATTTATTGGTGTTCTTATTATTAAATGTTTCTTTTTTGTTTTTTGCATATTTGCAGAAAATACAAAAGTTGATAGCACAGCATTTATTTTTAAATCGGGTTTATGATGATGATCAACACATGCAATATTTTTCTGGGGTACTGAATTGTAATCTGATTCTAAAAAATAGTCGATACATATACAAGTGTGTTTGGATGTAAGAAAATTTTCACATTTCAAAGCAAAAACTCATCTTTTACATAGTTCAGAATTCTTTAGAGGAAATTAATTGAAAGATTTTGCGTCGTTTTTTACATATCTACTAGAATATCTAAATGCAGCACAATATTTAATCATTTTCATGGTGAAAATATCAAAGAAAATAGTTAATTTAAATAAAAGCTTCAGCAAGGTAAAGCAAATGATGTCAGAAATTTACTGCTTATATTATGCGATATTAACTGTTTTTGCCCGATAAAACAATGGCCGATTAAAATAGTAAACAAAAAAATCAGCTTCACTTGCAGCTTATTAAAAAACCCGGAGTTTAACCTCTAGTTATTCATTATACGCCATTGTGGAAGACAAACTGATCAATGCAACTAAGGCATAGAGCAAACGAACTCGTAACAAAAAAGCCGATGGTTTTATACAAATCCGATTGTTTGTTAGTGGCAAACCAAACGACTTTTTATATATTGGTATTTAATTTATGCAAACAAAGAATTCGTAAATAATGGCAAAATATTATAAACAACCGAAACGTTTGTTATAACCATAGATATATAAATTATTGGATACGGCATAGGCAGAAAAAGTTGAAGCAGGGCAAATTTTACGGTGATGACGTAAAACCTATTGAAGGGATCTGAAGATGTTTTCATAGGTAAGAATATAGTTCATAAATAAACTGTATATATATATATATATATATATATATATATATATATATATATATATATATATATATATATATATATATATATATATATATATATATATATATATATATATGTGTATATATATATATATATATATATATATATATATATATATATATATATATATATATATATATATATATATATATATATATATGTATATATATATATTTTATAATTCACTTCCCCAAGGCCAAGAAGGCCACTACACGAGGAGGCTACTTGTGGTTATAATTTTCTTTCAACTCTATAACTCCAAAACACGAAGCTTGACAAAGGCCACTGCGCGAAGAAAGAAGTTGTGCGCGGTACTACCACGGACGTGGTGGCAATTGAACTCAGAACCTCTCGCTTATGAAACAAGCGCATATATATATATGCGGAGGAAGGTAGTGGTGGTAGTATATATATTGTACTACTAATAATAGTATTATTGTGTTCTTTTTTTTATAAATTTAGTATAATTTTCTGTAGAGATTTTAGGAGCACAGTATGTATAACAAATCTTAGCTATTCATTTTTAAATCGATATCCTTTGATAAAAGAGCGACAAAGCAAAATAATTTTCTTGCCTCTTCAGCAAGTTATATTTGTTTTTTAAAATGCAAAATATCTGGTAACTGTTTACGAAAATATTTGAGACCCGATGCTATAACAATAATTTTTATTTGCTTAAAATGTGTATTATATTAAATTTTTGGTATTTAAAACCAGCAATAAGTAAAAATATTCAGAAACCTAAAATTAATTGCACTAAAAGAACCCTTAAAAAATGTTAAGTAAGAAAAAGTATAGGTGCAATTTTAAAAAAAAGATAATACTGGAAAAAAATTTATCTAGGAGATTGCATAGCTTTAATCAATCTGCTAACTGTCATCAAGAAGTTGTTTTTTTTGTATTAAATCCTAAAAAAATTACAAGGAAAGCTTTTCAGACGTTTAATGCAACAAAAATTTTCTTTGAAATGTGATTGACGATTTACAAGTTAAAGCTTGTAAATCATCAATCACATTATAAAGATTATACAATTAAAGTAGTCTTAATTCTGATATTAAAGATTTAATTCTAAATAGAACGAAATGCAAAACCAAATTTAAATATTATTTTCATAAATGTAAAATATTTTAGTTTTATTGTTTATTTCATTAACTTTTGCATTAACATTTGCATTTTTATTCATCAAAAATGTATGATTATTCTAATCATCTACTAGCCCAAATCAACTTCGTTTTACCTGAGACATCTTACCAAATACACTCACAATTCCTAATCTCTATCTCAGATGTTTTCTTAGCATGGCACTGTAAAACGTACTCATTCCAAACAACATGTTTATATAAACAGGCCCAAAATTCATCGACACGATTAAATTAAGGTAAGAAAAAGTTATTTATAACAACCTAATATTCTGCTAATCTTAATACCCTGTTAATTGAATTAATAGTGGTATTGTTTTTTTCACACACAACAAGCTGATTCTATAAACTGAATCTACAGTTAAACATAATTATATATATGTATATATATATATATATATATATATATATATATATATATATATATATATATATATATATATATATATAAACACACCTATACTGTTCTGGTTAAAAGGTTATATTCTGCCTATTTTTCTATATTGTATGACAAAGCCATTAATTGTTCAAATGTTGCCTTTATGGGTATGATGAGCCTGTATATTAGGGTGTTTCATAGCTATCAATTTCTAAAATTGAACTTGCGAATTGATTTATAAACTGACCATTTAAATGAAAATAAGTTTGAGCAAAAGAAAAAAAGTCATAATTTTTAGGGTCCCCGTCTGTTCGATTTTAAGCCAAAAATGTTTGGTGTTTTAAACGCCTGGCGGAGACCTTAAATTTTATCCTATACAACTTTTTATTCTTTTATTACATTGGTAATATATATTACATTGTTGGATTGAATATTAAAAAATTAGTCTACAAAATTATCTGAAATTGGTGAAAAATTCAAGTTTTCCTTGTACAAAAATCTATTTTATCCCTCGGTGGCAAATAAAAAACGTTTTTTATTTTCTAGTAAACTGTTTCCAGACACGAAAATAACTGTAAATTAGATAGTTTTTATAATAATGTCAAATTAAGTCTAAAAAACAATAATTTGATACATGGAGTGACCTGCCCCGGACACTAACCTTAATGGCCCCTACTTAATAAACATTAGAGAGCAATAAATTTAAAATCCTGAAATTTGATTGGAAATTATTATCAATAAATGTATAAACCAAAGTGCTTAAGAGTCATTTTTTGTAAGAATCAGGCAGTCAATGGAAGTGACCTCCTCCAAATTGCTTGAATTTTTTATATATTGATCAGAATATAGAAAAAACCTGTTGGGGAAAAAAAAAAATTTCAAAAATGTTTCGTTCACTCGGAATCTGGGCTTAAATTTTTAAGATTTTTTAAAAAATTTTTAGAAATTTAGTTTTTGCCACCTTTGAACCCATTTTTTTGGCAAGGCAAAAAGTTGCACATAGCTTTTGTAGTTAATATCAGACGTAACCCAAAAGCTCTCTCCAAAAAATATAAAAAAGTTGCGTGACACTGTGCGGTTGGCTAATTATCATAGTTCAAAAGTACAAAATCAATCAGTTTTGTCAAGTTTTAATCGGAGTTAATTCTAGCGGCGAAGTGTTGCACACAATTTTTCTTTTAGGATTTGAAATTATCAAAGGTATTGAGTCTAAAAATGCAAAGAAAGTTATGTGATACTTAAGGCCTATTAATATATTAAGGCTTGAAATTGGAAAAAAAATGTTTTAGTATACTTACAAAATGAACCATTACGGCAGAGGCGCTTAGTTTTGTAAAAATGTAAACATATCCAACTGTCAATACAAAAACGTCCTAACATAATAATAAAAAAAATTCGTGTGATCTTTAGATATTAAGTTAAAAATAAAGGTACAAATTGTTAAAAATGATTAAGTACGAAGAGATATTTTTTTGGACACACAGATGAGGTTTTCGCTCACAATAAAATTTCTATCATCCAAAATTAGCATTTAGCATTACACAAAACATTGCACGTAATGTTAAGAAAAAATTTAAGCATTTCTGATTATGATATAGAAATCATAACAATTGAAATAAATAATAATAAAAAACAATACATGATCAGAAGTGAATTATTTAAATTTACGTCATAACCAAATAACTTGTGGTGATCGAATGGAAGAAGAATCGCTGATAATTGTGGAGAAACAAGTTAATGGGCGGTTGTTTACTTTACCATAAAAATGTCTTAACTTTATTTTAACGATCTTTAAAATTTGCATAAATAGAGTAGATATTTTATCATTGCTATTGAGAAATAGGTACTGCATAAATAGAACTTGTTTTTAGTTGAGTATGAAACAAAACAAATATTTTTATGAAAACTGTTGTTGCTTTTCAAAAGGAAATTGTGGATCATTCAAAAAACATAAAATTATAAACAAAATGTTCTACATTCATCAGCTGGGAGATGTTGATGTTAAGAAACACCTCATCAACTTAAAGGTAATTATGTATTTTAAATTTACGCAGACTGTAATATAATTTTTATAATTACATACTTTATAACTTCTCTGCAATAAGATTTTGAGACAAAGTTCTTTAAACAAAAAAAAATAGCTCTTTTAATTAATTCCTCACTCTTTTAATAAATAATCACTAAATTAATCACACTCTTGCAATATTGTATTTTAATAATAACAACAATGTATTTCAAACTTGTAAACATTTTTCGTGAAGAGTCAGATTATAAACAATGCTTTAAATGACACACTTAATAATTGTTTAAAAAATTGTTTTTAGGTCATGCGATTAAACGATAATAATATTTGGGAAGAAAATGGACTTATTGCAAATAGACTTAAAAGAAATCTTGAAAAGGATGAACAAATATGTGCTTTTCACCGGTACACGTTTGGTATTGCATGGAGTCCTCCAAAAACATGCTCTCATCCTCACCATCTAAATATAAAAGGAAAAAAATCTCCCGCTTTAAGGGCGTCACCAATACATGTCGTCATATCAATGTCAAAGCGATACAATGAAGTATTTTCAGCTGGTGCAATGCTGTGTTTTACCCATTTAAAGCAAGAAACTGCTTTATCTAGAGTCAACGAAAACACCAATTTATGTACAGAAACACAAACACAACAAGAACAAACATATATGACACCTGCTACTCCAGATGAAGAATTTGATCCCGGTGAAATTAATGTTTCACAGGAGATTTTGGACGAATCTCTAAGAAGCCGTGAGAGTGTAACTGAGGTTCTTAATGCAAGTCCAATAAAATTTAGATTAAAAAGGAAGTTCGAATATCTGGAAGATACTACCAAAGATAAGTTAAAACGCAAGTATGTTCGCCTAGAAAACTTATTAAAGAAAAAATTTGCAGAAGCTGTTGCTCCTGGACAAGAGGAAATACTTATAGATTTTCTTAACAGTAAAAATGTTGATGAAATAAATAGCCCTCTCCCAATTGAAATTATTCGTGCTCAGAAAGTATATAAGCAAAGTGATTCCATGGGAAAGTTAGTTATCCTCTCATTATTAGACCATACCAAGTATACCAAAAAGTTTATAATGAACACATTTGAGTGTACCAAAGATCGTATAGAAACAGCAAGAAAATGGCATGCATCTCATAAAGGGTTGGCATTTCCAGAGAAGAAAGTATTCGTCCGATCTAGTCTTGATCAAACAAAGTGTGAACATTTCTTAGACTTTATATTTACAAGCCGTATTTTGCATGATGTTGCTTATGGAATAACCAAATTAAAATACGACAGCGGTGAAGAACAAAAGATAGTGCATGCAATACTGACGACAAAATATAGCCACGCTATCATGTTCTATCGAAAAAGTTGTAGTGAAAACAATTATATACCATTATCTGATTCAAGTTTGTGGAAAGTATTGCATGCAATAAAACCTTCAAGTCGAAAAAGCTTAGCTGGATTAGATGATGTTACTGCTTCAGGCATGAATGGTTTTCAAACATTACAAAAATTGGCACAAAGATTTAGTTCTAAATCTCTCGAAGCTGCCCTTGAAAAAGGAAAAAGGTATTTGAAAACAAGTTATCAAACCAATTGTAGTGTCAATGACTCAAACATTTCTTCTCATAGCTCAAAACATGCCTTATCAGATCCATCTGAAAAAAATCTTCAATCCAACACAGAGATATCAGAAGTGGTATGTGCCGATTGCTATGATTTGTGCAAAGCTATCGAGATGATCAAAGAACTAACAATTCAAAATTCTGACGATGCTGGTTCTATTTATGATTTGGAAATTGCTGTAAAGGATGTATTCAACTACATAAAACACCTGATGAGAGATTCTCAACAGAAAAAGGCAAAAATCGAAGCTTTTAAGCAATTAAACGATGAAACTGCTTTCTGGCTTAAAGATTTTTGTCAAAAAATTCTTCCGGTTCGATACAGAGAGGGCCAAAGAGAGTATTTTGGCAAGAAAGGAATGAGTTTACATGTGGATATATTCTTCATAAAAATAGCAGGAAAGTTATTCAAACGTGTTTACTTTACTTCAATGTATAGGTGTGATCAGGGAATAGGTAATGTTGTTTCGTTAGCCACTGCAGTTTTAGACCAATTCAGAATTGATCAACCGCATATCAAGAAAATGTTTACCAAATCTGATAATGCCGGCTGCTATCAGGGAAATCTTTCAGCTGAAGCAATCTACAATGTATGCAAAGAGAGAGATATAAAGTTGCTGAGATATGATTATAATGAACCCTGTTGTGGAAAAGATCAATGTGACAGGGAGAGTGCAGTTGTAAAGACAATTTTAAGGAGTTACGTTGACTCTGGTAATAATCTTTTGACTGCTGAAGATATACACAAGGCTATGCATTATAGTTTTGGCGCTAAAGATGCAAAAGTAGCAGTTGCTCAAATTAGCAATGATAAAACTGTAGTTACTGGACCAAAGATTAGGAACATTAGCAACTATCACTCATTTGAGTTTGGTGAGAAAAGTATGAAGATGTGGCGTTATTTCAATATCGGTGAGGGAATTGAACAAGAGTATGGAAATCTTAAAATTCAACCCTCGATTAAGTTGTTGTTGCCATATAGCAAAACAGATAATTCAATTAAGCGTAACAAGTCACTTAAGGAAAAACAGAAAAGAAGTGACAGGCAATTATATTCATTAAGATTTTGCACTGAAATGAATTGTACTTTATCATTTGAAAGCGATGCTGAGTTAGAAGAACACATGCTATCCGGTCTTCATACAGTTCCGAAATCATTAACATCATTGGATAAAGTTCGCAACTCGTTTGTTCATAAGATGAAAATTACTTCACAACTAAATATGCCAATTTCTTCATCCTCTAACAGTGCTTCCGTAAAAGACAAACCACATTGCATGAACATTTTTCTATTGCAAGGTTGGGCATTACCAGTTCGAAGTTCTTTTAGATTTTCAAATCTGCAGAAAGAACTGTTGTATAAATACTTTATTCGTGGAGAAGAATCAGGTAATAAAATGAGCCCTGAGCAGGTTCACATGCAGCTGAGGAGAGAACTTCCGCCTGATCAATATGTAACTAGCCAACAGATAAGATCTTTATTTTCAAGGTAGGCATTGTTGCTATCAAAACTTTTGCAAATTAGATTATGTTTCTGACTGTTAAATAGTTCTTTTACAAATATGAAATTAAAATTTAGGTGAAAGTTATAATTTTGTGTGTTTGTTTACATATGTTTAAAAATATGTACAATTGATATTGTTATAGATTTAGTAACCTGAAAAGAAAAGGTAAGCTGGTAGAACCGACAACAGAAAATAATGAAAATAGTCAGGTTAACGATAACAAAGAAAGTTATGGCGAAAATGATGACTTTAATCTGGCAGGAGACAATGAAGATGATAATAAATATGAGGAAGATCATATTTCATATTTCGCCAATCATATTTCGCCAATCTTGCAAAAGAAATTTGTCTTGTATGGAAAGTGAATGATTGGGTTGCTGTTGCATATGAAAAACGATGGAATATTGGATATATTGTGGAGGTAATATTATTCAAAGTATATATTAGTTTCAAGTTTTTATTTTGTTTTACAAAACAGTGCTCTAAAATAAAAGGAATATAAATAAATAAAATGTAAAAATAATTTCAGAATGACATTATATAAGACTTTACAAGTTTTATTGAATGTAAGCAAAATTAAACAAATCATAAACTCTTTATTATATTATTTTAAATGTTGCGCTAATACTTTGAGGTTTCTATAACTGGGATCAGAGTTAATTGTATGATTAACGGGCAAGAGAAGAATACTTTTCGCTGGCCAGTTACTACCGAGGAGATAAATAACCAAACTGATAAAATTATCTGTTTAGTAAATGCTCCTTTTCTAATCAGTGGTTGTGGCGATTATTCATTATCCGAAGAAGACTATAATACAGTCATATCATTATTCTTAAAGAAACTTACTGCAGCAGAGTAGAAATTATGTGTGATGTGGTGGATAATGTGTGTAAATGACTCTATTAATAAATGAAAAACTAATTTTTAAATGGAAAAACATTTAAATGTTTGATTTATGTTTTATTTAATTAGCAATATAGTTATCTTGATGTTAGATTTTTGTTCAGTTTTTAATTCATGTTATATCATGCGTGTGACAAAATCACACGAATTTTTTTTATTATTATATTAGGACCTTTTTGTATTGACAGTTGGATATGTTTACATTTTTACAAAACTAAGCGCCTCTGCCGTAATGGTTCATTTTGTAAGTATACTAAAACATTTTTTTTCCAATTTCAAGCCTTAATATATTAATAGGCCTTAGGTATCACATAACTTTCTTTGCATTTTTAGACTCAATACCTTTGATAATTTCAAATCCTAAAAGAAAAATTGTGTGCAACACTTCGCCGCTAGAATTAACTCCGATTAAAACTTGACAAAACTGAGTAATTTTGTACTTTTGAACTATGATAATTAGCCAACCGCACAGTGTCACGCAACTTTTTTATATTTTTTGGAGAGAGCTTTTGGGTTACGTCTGATATTAACTACAAAAGCTATGTGCAACTTTTTGCCTTGCCAAAAAAATGGGTTCAAAGGTGGCAAAAACTAAATTTCTAAAAATTTTTAAAAAAATCTCAAAAATTTAAGCCCAGATTCCGAGTGAACGAAACATTTTTGAGAATTTTTTTTTCCCCAACAGGTTTTCTCTATATTCTGATCAATATATAAAAAATTCAAGCAATTTGGAGGAGGTCACTTCCACAGTTTCAGGAATTTGCCTGATTCTTAGAAAAAACGGCTCTTAAACAATAATTTAAAATTTAACATCTACTTTCCAATGCTAAGACAAAATATTTAAAACTAAATTTGCATAAATATTTAAAAATTTGCGTTACTAATAACAAGTAGTCTATTATTTTTAAAAATAATATTTAAAATGGCTAAAATTACAAGACTAAAAGATTTTATTTGAAGACTAAAGTTTTTATTTGAACAAAAAAACCTGATAGAAAACTTACCTCGAATAACTTTTGCAACAAATAAAAAAGTAATTCTTAAATTTCAGTTTAAAAGATCTAGTAACAAGTTAACTCCGTCCAAAAAGTTTGAATTGTTATTATTAATTGTTATTATTAATTGTTTGAAATTGTTTATTATTAGTTTGAATTGTTATTATTAATTGTTTGAAAATTGTTATTACGTATGGGTTTATAGCTAAATAATATAACAACTATAAGGTGGTCTGATTAATTATAGATTAAATAAAATTTCTTATTATCGAACAATAAAACAAATATGTAATAAAATGAATTGTTATATATTGTTATAAATGTGTATTATAAATTGTTATATATTGTTATAAATGTGTCATTAATATCTTATTTTTATCATCATTAATATTTTATTTTAATATTTTATTTAATGTACTATCGTAATTTTTGCAAGGATAATATTACTCGTTAAATCGATAGTTTAATCGATAGTTGAGAGACAAGAAAAGTTAGAGGACTCTAAAGCATCAGAGAAATCGAGGGAAGAATTTTAAAAGAAGGGGGAGCAGGTTATCCAAGTTATTGTTTTTTCCGCGTCTGAAAATAGTTTATTAGGAATTCAAATTATTAGGACATCAAAAACATTTTCTATACGCCACCGAGTTATAAAATAGGTTTTTGTAAAGAAAAAATTTGGATTTTTCACCAATTTCAGATGATTCTGTAGACTAAATTCTTAATTTTTTCAACATGTTCCTTTTATGTGATTAATATTCAATCCAACATATAATATTTAAAAGAATAAAAAATTTTATAGGATAAAATTTAAGGTTCCCGTCAGGCGTTTAAAACACCCAACATTTTTGGCCCAAAATTGAGCTGGAGGGGACCCTATAAAACATATATATATATATATATATATATATATTTTTTTTTTTTCTTTGCTCAAACTTATTTTCATATAAATGGTTAATTTATGCATCGATTCGCGATGTTTATTTCAAAAGTTGATAAAATATGAAACACCCTACTCTATATAAATATAAATTAGTAAAATATACTGATTTTTATCTTTAATTTCAAGTTTCATTCTTGTTTATAAGGAAGGTAAACTTCCTAATAGGTTAGTTAATTTTTAAATTAAAATGCAAGAAATTTTTTTTTTTTAATTTATCTTTTTTTTTTGGAAAATACATTAAAATAAATTAGGCATCGATTCAATAAGCATCGAAAAAAATCCGTTTGCCCTAAACTAAACTATTTTTAAAATATTTTAAAAAGTGCATTTGTCACTCAACACATTTTTTAAGCTTCTAATACTTGTAAAAGTGTTGTGCAACAGTTGTGCAACTTTCTTGTTCATCAATTACAGAATTTTTTTTGTTTATATTTTCTCAACCTTTACTTTGCAAGAAACTTTGTTGTATAAACAACGTTAAGGTGTGCAACTCACGCAAGAAAATGTTTCCATTAAAAAATAGTTGTTGTGCAACTGTTGTACAGCATTCATAAAACTATTGAATACAAAGCTCTAAAGTTAAACACACATTTACAGTCATATCTGAAGCTTAAGTCTTGCATAATCGAGGCAGACAATCAAGCATATTTCAGACACTCGAAGCAGATATAAAAATACTTTTAGTAACCTAAAATAAGTGTAAATTAATATATAAGTAATAATAAATAAATATAAAATAAACAACCTAAAAATATTCTATATTCATTAGTGACAAGCTCGATTGTTTCGTCGATATTTTCTTAACTAATATACTTATTAATGCCTATATACATTATCCATATACATTAAAACGTTTAAATGCGTATCCATATACATTAAAACGTTCGACTGAAAAAAATTATACAATGCTCTTTCAACAAACAATTGTTATCATATGTTTTTGATCTAAAGCAAGAAGATGCTTCCAAACGTTGCATCCCGATTACGGTTTTTGCGTTGAAGTCACTGAACCATGATTAATACTGACAGTTTAAATATCAACAACAAAAATAGCAACAAAAATGCTGTTAGATTAATTGTGCAGCTGTGGCGTAGTGGTTAGAGTTCTGGCTAAGAATCAAGAGGTCCGAGGTTCAACACTGGCTCTAACCCCGTAAGCGACATTGATAAGGTAGGAGGCAAAACAAAACAAAACAAAAGCTAAGTTACGATTAAAGTGTATTACTCTCGAGTCCTGAATATAATATAAAAGGATGGGGGTGGGGGTGCGGTTTATTAATTTTTGGAGAAGTTAGCACCTTTTCTAAGCTTAATAAGACCCCCTCCCTCGTTTATCAATTTTTACTTGTTATGACAAAAAATTTATATCTTGAAACTAAACAAAATTTAGCGAAAATCAGTCACCTATAAAAACAAAACAATCAGTGTAAACAGGCTTTGAAAATCGTTGATCTAGTAAATCTCGATATGTCGAAAATGAGCTTTTGGTTTATTTATTACTAAAGTATAAAAGTTATATCAGCATACTAAACCCAATTGAAATTATGATAAAACAGCCGTTACAAAATACGCATTCGACCGCAAGTCACGCTAAAATCAAATAGTTTAAAAATTAAAAAGTCTAAATTTTTTTACTTTTTTATTTTAAAAATAATTAAAAATTCTAAGTAATGATAAACTAAGTTTATCAATACAAGTCTGTACTCAGGAGCGGATCCAGGCTGCAGCAAGAGAAGCAATTACTACAGTCAGCTTAGTTTTTTTTTTCTCTTTTTATTTGTTACATACATATTTTTTTCATGCAAAAGATAAAAATAATTTAAAAATTTTCAAAATTGTAGCTGAGCAAAGTTAGCAAAACGGAATTTCGAAAATGAAATTTCATTCGGAAAAATAAAATGCTTCACTAAAAAACCGTGTTTTGTCTCACAAGCCCATAAATTTTTGAAAGAATGTCAAATATTTCACTGCGTATCAACTTAAATTGAACTGGGGGTTAGATAAAATGGCAAATCGACTGTAGCAACTGTAGCAAAAGTCAATTTGTCATGTTTTAAAACAACTCTTTGCATACAACCCCCCCCCCTTTTTTTTTTTTTTTTTTTTTTTTTTTTTGACGGAAAAAATATTTATGATATTTTTTGCTACAGTTAATAAAAATCCTGGATCCGCCCCTGGTATTATTATTAGCAAAGGAAATTTATTTTATTTGTCTTCAGAGTATTTAAAAGGCATGAAAATCTATTTGTACAAGAGAATTTTCACTTAAATTTCAATAAGTTTATCTTGGTGATGGTGATTTTATCGGCGGACATGTATTTCAGGCACAACCTTTAGTAAGTCCGTAAAAAACGAGTCACGTTTTACGCAGACCATTTTTTCACTCTACACTCTAACCTTGAACCCAAAACTAAAGTTTATTTTATTGAAAACCATTCCCTAACCAAACCCTAAGCCAAACCCTATGCCTAGCCCTGATGCTGTTGTTGATTTAAAGAAATGGAAAAAAAAGTGTGTGTTAAAGTAAATTCGAAAAGATCTATAAATGTATTTCTTGTAAAATGTTATTTCTTTGGCCTTGAAGCATACTCAATACAAAGTTTATATGCAGTTGTATGAGTCTACTGGTGAAGAACTTAATTTATACTTGTTTATTGTAAAGAGTTGAACATTAGAGTTTTTTCAAAAAGAAAATTTGTACTGATTGCAAACTAGCTTATACGTTCCATCTGAATATATGAACTCTAAGGAAATTTTGGTTTCATATTTTGTTTCAACATTAATTCTGAGGCTGATATACTTTTTATTACATAACTCTAATAAAACATCTTAAATACTTTGTGAAGATTTAGAAAAAGTTTGGCAGACGACATTAACTTATATAGAAAAGATTTTTTAGATGTTAATATTTCATTTAAAAATTTAACATTAGAAGTGGAATTTATACGTTTTTCTACTGAAGAGTAACTATTTGTACAATATATATATATATATATATATATATATATATGTATATATATATATAAAGCGCTTCATATAAACACTGAGATTACAAGCAAGAAAAAGTATTGATGTCAAAAAAGTTAACCAAATTAAAGTGGATTATGGCATCAAAAGATGCAAGTGGTTGTAGCACTTTTTAATTAGAAAAATCAAATAAAAGTGGTAAAATTAAATAAGATTAATAGAATTATAAAATTAAAAAGAAAAGAAAACTTTATATAGATAATTAAAAAAAAGTCGATTGTGATGCTATGTGCTTTTGTTTAACCTAAAATGGCTATAGTAATGTTGCAGCCTTGATGGATTAGTTAATAGTAAAAAGTTATACTTATTGAAGTAAATCTCGGAGGTATCCAAAAAATTTTCAAAAAAGAAACTTGATTTTATTTGTTATACAAAAAAAACATTACTAATTAAACTTTTTTTTATTTCATTTTTTCATAACTGATTTTTAATTTTGTTTTTCAAAAGTATTGTTTAAGAGTAGGGTGCACCGATTTACTTTTTTCTTATTTTAAAATTATGAAGGAGTTTATTTTTTTATAAACTCATTATTTATTAACTTAAACTTTAAGTTCTTTAACTTTAAAATTAAAAATTTGATTACTCCAATCAGCTAACAGCTGCCTGGTATATGAGGATCCTCATTTACAAAACAATTAATTTTGTACAACAAAAATGATTGTGATGTACAATTTGCTGGTATTATTAATACCTGATTGAACTAAAAGTTAAACTATTATGAATAAATTAAGACAAAAAAAAATTTTTAATACTTATTACTGTATGACATTTCAAATGTTTGATTTATTTAACAAAAAAGACATTTTAAAT
Organism: Hydra vulgaris; assembly: GCF_038396675.1. Lineage (NCBI taxonomy): Eukaryota > Metazoa > Cnidaria > Hydrozoa > Anthoathecata > Hydridae > Hydra > Hydra vulgaris. The sequence continues at coordinate 16,071,339 of NC_088931.1, forward strand.
GCCTTTTTTATCAAACATTTGAAATGTCAATACAGTAATAAGTAATGAAAAGAAAAAAAAATTGATTATTGCCTTTATTTTTACATTGATAATTTAGATTGTAATAAAATGTTATAAGCACATTATTTAAATGTTAATTAATATTTCATTATTTAAAAAGAATAAAGCATTCTGTCACGAGAACCTCTTGAAGTTGACTTTTTATTAAAAGTTTTAAGATTCTTAGAAGATCAATTAATTTTTATAACTTAAAAAAATTAAAAGATGGTATTAAAACCTTTCTTTATTTTGTAAAACGATACCATTTTTGAAAAATGTTATGCAACAAATTTTAAAAATATACCAATAAAATGATCCGCGACTTAGCTTAAGATTTTTATAGCAAAATATTGAGCTGATACAACATTGGCCAAATGTTGGCCCAACATAGTACAATATTTGCGAAAAACTGATTTGGAAAATTGAAATATTACGCCGAAAAATACATTGGCTAAATGTTGGCCCTACGTAATAAATTTGTCAATGTTAAAACTTACTTTGGGCCAATTTAAGCTTGCTGACTGGGTATCATTATAAAATGATATATATGACTACTACAGTGGCATTGTAGTTGTTAGAAGCTAATGTTTTACATTTTAGATATGTTTCTTTTGTTTGATTTTTTCTGTGCTTGATAGTGAAACCCCATCTACATATTAACACAGTGTACACAAAGTGATGTTACTAGAAGCTAAATTCTACTTATGTAGAGCTTTCTAATATTGCCAGACATATTATTATAAGACCAATTACTAGTCTATAATAATTGATTGAATTATGAGATTAAATCAATAAATAATCATTAAAAACAATTAAAACAAAAAAAACTCAATTTAAATCATAACTTTTACTCGTCTCATTTAAATTAACTGATTTATATCGATTTAAATCAACTGATTAATATCGATTTAAATCAACTGATTTAAATCAATCAATTTAAATCAAAACAATTCTGTATATATTCCATTTTTCTGAGGCAGAGGGACATTATTCTTGGTTTTATTAGTTTTTAATTGATTTTATTGGATACCGTTCATATTTAGTTTGCGTACAACAGTTAACAACATTAAGCTTATACATTAACTTTAGTTATAAATCAATTATTAATAAATTGATTTACAGATTTTTATTGCAATGCAAGATTGAACTTAGCAGAAGGCTAAACTTCTGCTCTGGAGTCAAAAAAAGAAGACAGCAAAAATGATCAGTCGAAATAAAGCCTGAAATGACAAAAAATTGTCTATACCTTGGTGTAGATAATTCTTCAGATTATTTTAGTAATGATTTATCCTCAATTTCATATAATAATACAAAAAATATTAATAAACTTTGGGATTTACCTGTAACTCCAAACTCTTTGCAGAAGTTCAATGCTTGCTCTGAGAAGTTGAATGAACAAAATTTATTAAATGGTAATTTTTATTTCAAAAGTCTTTTGTCTGATGATTGGAAATCTTTATTCATAGCTTTAACTTTTACAATTTTTTAAAGACTTTTTTGTTCAAAAATATAATAACAATATTACGGTCAAAAAGTCAGAGTGTTAATGAACATTTTATTGTGCAATAATCAACATATCAAAGCTTACACCAACTTTGAAATTCATTTCAAATAAACTCTTAGTAAAAAAAACATAATATTCATATGAGTTTAAAGTTTTAATTGTTGCCGATAGTTCTTTAATATTTATTATATAAACGTTCATTTAGATTTATTTAATAGACTAAGGTATTAAAATATTTTTATAGATAATATTATTTTTAAAAGTTGTGTTATTATTAATACACAGATCAAAAATATTAAAAAAAAGTTATTTACAAACATTGGAGAAACATTGTTTTAATATGAACTTTTTTGTTTTACAGTGCAAAATCTAAAATGTTAACGAGAATTGTTTTGTCTCAGTGCCAGAAATTGAATGCACACCAATAAATTCCATAATTCATAAAAATAATATGAATCCATTAGCAAGTATACATTTTTATCATTAAAGGTATGCCCCTCTGTCTTTAATTTTATTTGCTTTATTAGTTAATGTTGTATTTACTTTCATAAATTCTAAATATTAAGAAATGTAATTTGTTGTATAGTTTTTAAGAATATTATTAACTTTATTGTTTTAAGATGAAATTGTATCCCCTAAAGATATGCAAGTATTATTGGCACAATTGGCAAGCATTGAAGTGTAATTTGGTGAGCTACAAAACACATCATGTTTAATTATAAGCATAATTAGAAAGAGTAACAAAGATATGCTAATTAATGATTTTCCTGACAGATTGTCATTGCCGCTAAAAGCAGTAGAGAATTTAAGTACTCTAGAAGAAATATTAAAAGACAAAAAAATACTTAAGCATACAGTAAATGTTTTTTTTATCATCCTTTAAGCATTTCTTTTGATATCTTCATACAAAAATGTACTTTAAACAAAATACACTTTGAAGCTTTTTTGTAAATGAGATTTTATATTAAGTCTAACCAAAAGTAACTTTATTTATTGCTAGATTGTATATTTTTACGGGTTAATTATTTGGGACATATTGGAGTTAAAGACGAAGGAGATTGTATATGTTATTTACTAAAAATAGTTTTTAAAAATAGCCTAGCTTTAAAATTAAAATTTGCTAATTTAATTATGCAAATTAAAAAATGTTATATGTTGCTATTATTAAGTGCTTTAGAAGAGTTATTTTTTAGTTTCAACTTTGCATTACACAGTTACTTTCAATTTGTTATGTTTCTTTTTTTCACAATTAAACAAACAACTTTTTTTTTGCAGAAGCTGTGAAGTCAAATAAACATGGCTTATGCATTACATTTGGCCCAATGTTAAGCAATGTTACACTTAACATTAGGTCAATGTTGTATACAACGTTAGGCCAATGCCTAAACAATGATTAAACCTGCATTGGGTCAACATCAAATTTCAACGTTGGACCAATGTATCATGCATTGGCCCAATGTTGGGCCAATGTAAGCTTACTATCTGGGATAGTTAGCGATTCGCATAATTAACAGAAAAAGTCAATATGATAAAACCAAAGTATATATTATTTAATTTTGTTCACAATTCATCTATCTTGCTATACATATTGGTAATTTCAATTTAAAAGTTGTGTCTTAAAAAAAAATTAAATACAAATACAAAAAAAATTCTTAAAGCAGTTTCTAATTTTAGAAGATATACCACTTTATCTGATAAAAGTGTTCCATCCAAATTCTTGTGCTAGATGAAACTTATATCATATCATATATAATACTGCTCAACTTATTAATGCTCATTCGTGTTTGATACGACACTTACGCTTGATACGAAACTTACGTTTGCTACGAAACTTACGGCAGAATAGCCGTCTGTTCTAACAGGCCTCGTAAACACGAGAGCTTTTAGTACAGACGAATATACTCGTTGGGTAAATGCTATATCATGAAACAATATATCTTACAGTCCAGATACAGTTGTTTGCAAAAGACCCTTTCCATCTGGATATCCAACAGTAACCAAATCCGCCATCAACTTTTACATGTATCAAACCTACTCTTCCACCGTCATTAAGAACAACTTTTCAAGCATCCCGTCAAACTTGACATATTTTTAGCTGCTGATAAAATTACATCCTTTAACTCATTACATCAGAAGTTGCAAAATAAAGAAATTGATTTTGGTTCAGCTAATGTTACTTGGTATTTAGCTGGTGAACTGATACTGATCATTCAGTCAACAGACTTTGAAGAAAACTCTTCAATTGTCAAATTTATGCTTAAGATCTTACTTTTGAGGGATACTTTTGTGGGATTAAACATAAAATTGAACCTCTATCTAAAAACAGGATTTTTATAATCAATTATTACTCAAAATTACAAGAAGCTATTAATTTTTTAAATAACTTAACAAAATCCAATAAAATAGTAAATCTGTTGCAACACATACACGACATAAGTTTTATCACAGTTGGAAAAAAAATACATCGCAGAAACTATTATACGAGCATTTAAATACTTTGCAATTTCAAGAACTTTATATGGAAGATTAAGGGAAGACTATGAACTTCCAAGTATTTCTTTCCTAACAAAGCTAAATTCAAAACTGTTTTCTGCAATGCAGGGGTGGATCTAGTATTTTTTGGTCTTTAAGATAGCTAATTTCCAGACATGGAGCTAACTTCAAACATTTATATGTTTATACTTATGTCAAATAAGGATGCTTTGCAAAAAGTTGCGATGATTGGAGCTTGGGAACAAAAACCCCACATTTTTGGTCCCCTGCCCAAAACGTGAGAGTAACACTTTGATGAAATATTTTTTGTACTGTTCTCAACTAAACTTACATTCATCAATAAATTTTAAATTTCATAATAAAATATTTTAGCGTTCAAAAATTATGACTATATAAAGTTTAAACCCTTAGAGTTTGTTCCATGTCTGGAAGTTAGCTATCTCAAAGACCGAAAAATGCTGGATCCGCTCCTGCTGCAATGGATGGTACAGAGGTTTTAAACTCAGTTTTTTCAAAACTTGAAATGAAATGCAAAAAAAAAAAAATATATTTGCTATTGATTGACGAAGTATACATCAAATCATCTCTTACCAAGCTGGCTCAATCTTTGGAAAAGCAGTAAATAAACCTAGCTCTTTAGCAACTACTGTTTTAAGTTTTATGTTAGTTTTACTTAATGGAGGGCCGCAATACCTTTGCAGAATTTTTTCTGTTTGTAAGCTTGATTTCAAAACCAAAACTTATGATATGAATATAATATTATTAAATTCATGGAAATTAAACATGCATGTTGGTCTAATATCTTAAGTTTGTTCAGACTCGAAGAAAATACGATTGCAAAATTGTCTAAACTTACAAAGGTGTCTGTTGCAACGAAACCTATTGAAAGACAAAGGTGTCTACTTGCCTACAAGTCTTTTGTGATGAAACTGTAGCTGCTTTAAAATCAAACAATAATATAAAAGAAGCAGATAACGCCATAACTTTTATTGAAATATTTGTAAAGTTCTGGAAAATTGTCATTGCAAAAACACAGTTTGCTGATACTCGATATAAAGATCCAGATAGAGCAGTTATATCAACTCCAAATAATGCTAAACTATCATCTTTACTTAGTCTTGCAACAATGGCAGAACAAATAACTAGCAAACAAGGAAGCAGACAATATCAATTTACCAGAGATACAGGTGCAGCCTTAGCTCATACATGTCGTAGTTTAGTAGCCCTTACAAAATTTTTGTTGCAGAATTCTTTTATTTCTTTTAATTTTCCCAGTATTACTGGGAAAATTTACAACTAACCCACTAGAAAAAATTTTTCGAAAACTCCGACAAGGATCTGGAGGCACATATTTTATCAATGTGCAACAAGTCATTGAAAAATTAAGAATTCAACGAGCAAAACTAAGTCTCCATATTGGTATATACATAGATTCTTTATCTGTAGAAAATGTACATAACTGCCAGAAATGCGGATACTTTCTTAGCAGTAATGCTACTGATATACTTGACAATTTGCGTGAGCTCAAAAAGAGTGTGCATATAGATACAAAAGCAGGATTAGTATATATGGCTAGATATATTGTATGAAATGAAGTTAAAAAGCAAGAAGAAGCTAAATTGTATTATGAAGAATTTAGCGATTATACTGCTAAATTTAATTGTTGTGGTTTGAAAATACGAAATGACAATATTTATCAGTGGACCATATTTTCTTATGCTTTGTTTCTTGAAGTTGTTAATAATGTCTGACGAAAGTCAGTCTGCAATATTTTAATGTTAATATCAGAGTCTTTTAACTTTAATATGGAAAAGAAACATGCTATTTCACTTGCAAACTTTTTTTTTTTAAACTATGTTAATTTATATGCACCAAGGTCATCTAAAGAGTCACAATAAAAGATCTTAAACCTATCGTGTGTGTGCTTTTAACTTATGACAACTCTAATGTTACTTATATTTTCTGTTTGTGATTTTGTTAAAAAATCTATTATTTTAATCTATATTCAAAATATATGAAATATTTTAAAAACTTTGTTACAAATTTTGTTGTAACTAAATATGTTCAATTTATGGTTTTTTCGAAACTTCAGCATTTTATATACTATATATTATATTTTTTGTGGCCTCTGATTGTGTGATTTTGTGAAAGATTTTGAATCTTATAGCTGAGGAAAGTTTTGTTTTTATAGACAAAATAGCTGAGGAATGTTTTATTATCTTTTTAGGAAGCTTGTTATGGATAAATAGGTTTTAATTATTAAGTAAAATAATTAGATTACCTATAGTTCATTCACACTAAATGGAAGCGCATTTTTACAAGTAAATGTTTGTGCTACACCTAACTTTTTCTTAGTTGTTGTTGTTTTTTATTGGTTTATCCCCAGCCCCAAGCTCCGATTTTCGCGTTTACGAGTCGTGATGATCTTATTAATAGAACCTTTTACAAGTTTAAACGTTTTTACAGCAAGACATTTATGATGGATGCTTGGTGAAAGTACTTTGTTAGTGAGCTAATTGAATTTTGGGGAGGTTGATTCCTGAAAATATTGCTGTAGTTTCCAAAAGTAAATAGATATATAGTCAACGGGCTGCACACACAAATATATATATATATATATATATTATATATATATATATATATATATATATATATATAATATATATGTATATATATTATATATATATAAATATATATAAAAATATTAAAATAATATTTTTGCGTTTCGCAGAAAAAGCCAATTATCACAGTGAAAATTTTGCTGATTAGACCTAAACACTTTTTTTCAATAAATAGCCTACAGATACTGAAAAAAAGATTAGAAACAATAAATTGGGTCAGGGCAATAACATCCGTTTTTGCCATGTATAATAACATCCGTGAAACAACATCCGAAATTCCATCGATGTATAATAACATCCGAGAAATAACATCCCAAATTTCATTGATGTATAAATAACATCCGAGAAATAACATCCCAAATTTCATTGATGTATAATAACATCCGTGTAACTACATCTGTAGATTTTTCGCATGTAACTACATCCGAATTTTATTTTTTTTAATAATGCATTATTTTAACCAGATGTAGTTACACATTTGATTTTTTTCGGATGAAACTACATCCGGAAAATTATTTATTTAATAATACATTATTTTAACTGGATGTAGTTATACATCTGATTTTATTCGGATGTAAAAAAAAAAACTATAATAATACATTATTTTAACCAGATGTAGTTACGAATTTAATTTTTTCCAGATGTAACTAGATGCGAAATGTAGTTTCGGATGTAACTACATCTGAAAGATTATTTAATAATACATTATTTTTACTGGATGCAGTTACACTTTCAAATATTTTCTTCCAATATGTAACTTTTTTTTTTTAGTTATTATAGTGCTCTAAGAAGTCCTAATGGTCTTGTCACAGAGCACCTCCGCAAGGAAAATAGCATTTATTAGGTTGGCTCTCCGTTTCCGACTTCACCGATAACGTTTATAATTTAATCCAAAGTTCGATCCCGCTCAAGCGGGATCGAACTTTGGATTACGAGTCCAATGCTCTAACCACTGCGCCTCGGCTGCTATAATAACTACATCTGCCTGCAATAACTACATCCGGAGAAAAATCTTTAATATATTTTAGTATGTGTTGTAGTAATCTTTTACTTGTGCAAATACATCTGTAGATTTTACTGATGTAGTTAAATCTTTTTAAATATCTACGTGTAATAACATCTATGTAAATACTACATTTAAGGTATATGTGGGAGAAAAAATAGTTAAATAACGCAATATTTTAAATAGATGTAATTACACATTACAGATTTTTCCGGATGTAACTACATCCGGATTTTTTTAAATAATGCATTATTTTAACCAGATTTAGTTACGCATCTGATTTTTTTCGGATGTAACTACGTCCGGAAATTTAATTCATTTTTTTTTTTAACAATGGATTATTTTAGGCGGATGTAGTTACACATCGAGAAAAAATCCCGGATGTAGTTACATCTTTCTAAAGATGTTATTATGCATCGATGAAATTTGGGATGTTAATTCAGTAAAGAAAAAAAGCGGATGTTCTTACACTAAAATGCACGGATGTTATTTCACTACACCGCGGATGTTGTTGGACAGATGTAGTAATCTTTTCCCAATAATCTTTACAATTATTTTTACTCGTACGAACTACTATTTTTTTCGTAAAGAAAAAAAAGCGATGTTTTAAAAGTTACGGTTTTGTCGCAAAAAAATTAAATCGCAATCAAGCCTGTCAAAAATGCTATTTTTAAAGTTTGTTTTGCACTAGATATAATTATGTGATTTTTTTTCCCGCACGATTCCAAGATACAATTTAAGTAATAGTTTAAACAAAAGCCTTTCTAGATTTTAATTTTCATATATTTTCCATAAATATATGAATTAAAATTTGCAAAATCTGCAAATGAATTCACATTTAGATGATTGTAAAAAAAAAAAAATAATAATAATTAATTTACTGCTCTCATATACTGCTCACATTTTAGCCTCGCATTTACCTACATTTTCGTTTAATTCTTATTTTTAACCAGATAATTTCCGACAAAGATTTCGTTTGAAGTCAATCAATTTATCTTCACATTTTAAAATATAGCAATTTTATTGATAAAAAATATTCTAAAATTTACAAAAATATAAGTACCTCTAAAAAATATTAAAACTATATAATATATACTAAAAAATATCATTCTACATGAATTTTGTTTCTTTTCCAAGAAGCAGAGCTCGGAAGCAGCAAGCGAATTTTTTTAATTCGTCTTTTAATTTTCATATCAAGATCTTTTAATAAACGAAGAATAATCCAACGACAAATTAAAAATAGAACCCTAAAAAAATAATTTTTAAAAATTGTAACGTTTTTTTTTTATATTTAGACGGGTACATTTTGAAAGTCACTTGCCTTAAGAAAGTTAAAAGAGTTGAAACCCCAATTAACACTACTGTTATCCAAAACACACGCTTCCAATAATAATTTGGCTGTTCTAGAGCAGCTGGACAGGCAGTAGGATGACGACGCTCAAGAAAATAATTTTAAAAAAATAATTTCTAATCTGCATGTTTACAAAAATAAAATAAATAAATAAATAAAATTTGCTAATTAACTTTGATTATATTACCCGTATGAGGTCATCCGAAGATAATAGCATTTGAGAGATTATGCCATTTTCCCCAATTAACGTGAAAGTAAACTTCACCTGGAAAAGTTCATATAAATAAAAAGTATACAAGAACTCATATCAGCCATCTTAATATCATACTTACAGGCGACGAATTCCAATCTATTTGTATCATTCCAAAACTTTTATCAGTAACAACATTTGAAACTCGATAACGAGACGCAACAACATTCCTATAACAACAAAAATAACCTCCCAACATTCTAATAATAAATTCTAATTTACTAATTACTCACGGTCAGCGGTCAAAACTTTCAAGTAATTTAAACAACTGTATTTTAGATACAAAATACTTAGACCTATAACTTTGATTAGCGGTTTTTGTACATCAAAACAAAATTCTTTAAACTTATCTAACTTTTTTTTAGTCAACTATGTTATTCTTGTTATTCCCTTTTATATTATACTATTTGTGCACAGAAACAAATTTACAAAAAAATAAAATAAAATAAAGGATTATACTTGTATAAATTATAAACTTCATCATTTAAAAAAGTAAATTAAAAAACAACAAAGTTTTTTGAAAATTTTTATAGAAAGATATTTGAGTACAATATTGTACTTAACTTTTTTACAGGCTGACATTTTTCCTTTTTTTGTAGAGCAACATTTCATTAAGAAGTAATTTTTTGTAAAATTTGTTTTTTTCTTTTAGAAGTATTATTATTAAATATAAATTACATCACTGGCTAATCAAAACATTCTATTTATATACTATTTATATACCAATCTACATACTACTACAATTACTAACTTGCAACAAATGTGAAATAATAATAAAAATAATTAAGGGTGGAATGCAAGAAGCGAACTTGAGTCAAGTTCAACTTGAACTTTACTTTGTGACCAATAGCGGCAGAGTATTTTCTGAGAGGAAAACCCATACTCTGCCGTTATTGGTTACAATGTAAAGTTCAAGTCAAACTTGACTCAAGTTCGCCTCTTGCATTCCACCCTAAATAATTTGAAAACAAAAGCATATAGAATAGTTTAGAACTAGTTTTAAGAAATTTAAAACAACAAATACTGTATATAAAACCAAGACTAGATTTATTTCTACTGATAGTTAATGGAGTCAATAAAAAAACAAAAATAAAAAACAATAAAAAAAGGAGAAAACTTGATTGCATTTAGGTGTGATTCTATGAGGAATGAGTGAATAATTAACAAAGTGATAGCAATATAGTGGATTTTATGCTGAGGGAAGGAACAGGGGAAAATCCTAGCAGGCAATTGGCTGCTTGTCTTGAAATGCAATTCCAGTTGTAATATAACTGGATGAAAAATATTAGTGTTTAGCTGAAAAATAATTAGTATTAGTGAAAACAAAATTACACAAAAATGAAGTGTTATTTAGTGTGTTAAAATGTAAAAAAAAAAAAAATTTATAGAAACTATTAAACCTCCACGTCAATCAACTTACTGCAAGGTCCAAGTGCAAAACGATTCTGGTCTAGGAAATGAGCATGTATGAGTCATACCGCTGGATGTGAACTCATAGATAGGATAACCTATCAACAAAAAACAAACACATACTTTAAAGTCCAATCACACACACCAGTAGGCAATAAAGAAGCAGAACAAGAATGAGTCATTCCACTTGATGTCACCTCATATAATGGATAGCCTAAATGGTATAAACCATTTAAACGACAAATAAAATGCTTTTGAAAATAAATGCTATATTCTATATGTAAATTTTTGATAACTTATTTCAAACTTACCTGTACTAGTTGCATTGTAACAGTTTACTTCTGAAAAGTGAACATCACCGCTTAAAAATAAAACCTAAGAATCAATTTTTAACATTAATAAAATATGGTACATTATTATAATAATATAATCTTAATTAATAAACATTGCAGTAAAATAAAACTATACAATATATTGAATTTCATTACCAT
>NC_088931.1:16087500-16117500 GCF_038396675.1 Hydra vulgaris
TATTTTATTGGTTATTTTGAGTTTTTTTTGAGTTCTATTAAAAAAAGCTCATCTTTGAAAACTGGTTTCCTAAGATGAGAGATTGGGTGTGTTGAAAATAACACAATATTTGGTATAAAGATTTTTTCTTAAATGAACTATTCATTTTTATTCTTTAAGAGGAAAGACTTAATTATGACAATCTGCAAAAATAAATATAAATATTATAATATTTCGGCTGAAAATAACAATATCCTGTTAACATGCTCAACTTATGCAACCTGTCAACTTATGTCAAATAGTTTACTTATGCAACTTATGTCAAATAGTTTACTATTTATTGTCTAAACTAAAAATTAATATGCGTAGATATATATATATACACAGTGTTAGCTAGCCTGATGGCACCGCATATAATGCAGTATTCCCAAATGGTTTGAAAGTTTCATAAGCTCATAGTAAAAAAAAAAAAAAAAATTAAATCAGTTTCAGATTTAAAGTGTCTCACTAGACAAGTAAAAAAAGCAATTTGTAGGCACGATGAAGAAATGAATTAAGTTGATCGATGTGTAAAAAAGTATTTTCATTAATACGCAAAGATCATTTATTCAAAAGTTAAAAAAAGCTTTTTCTTTAAATTTTTATAGACATCAGTTAAAACTTTTCAATATGTTTCATAAATTATTTTAATTCATTCTTATTATTCAAAAACTCTTTATTCACAATTTTACTGTTTATCTTAAGTTAGGAATGATACAGAGATATTTGCATATTAATAAATATTATACTTTAAAATAAGCTAATGTTTTTTTATTAAAAGAATTAATAATACTTTCAGTAAAATAAATTAGCTGATAAAATAAACTGAAAATAACAACAACAAAAAATCAAAAATAAAACTTGCGATGAAACGTATCATTTATGTTATATTTGTGTAAAACATAAAAAAAGATAATTAAAAACTATATTAATATTATTAATTATTAAACAATATCTATAAATAAAAAAATTAACTTTTTTAAAAAACTAACAAATAAAAAATTTATGTAAACTTTGTATTTGAAAATTAAAAAAAAAAAATAATTTTTGTCTTTAAATATATTTTTTTAATTAAGTATCTAGTATACCAAAAACTTAAATCTTCATTTAGAAAGTTTTTGAAAGCTCTATAACTTTTAATTAAGAAACTTGGTTGGCTTGCCAATTTCCGAACGTTTGTTTAAAGAACTTTTGTTGCAATATGTTACTTTAATTAATTTAGTAAAGTTTAATGAACACAGTCAAAAACAAAAATAAGGAATAGTGTTGCAAATGAATTTAATGAATAGTGTCGAAAACAAACAAAAAAAGGAATAGTGCCACAAATGAGTTTTATGAATAGTGTGGAAAACAAAAAATAGAAAAAAAGAATAGTGTTTTTAATAATGAATAGTAACAAAAATAAAAAAACTATAAATGTGTGTTTAGATAACATGTCTGATGTCATACTGAAATAGTCTGCTGCCAGGAGCTTCAGTACATACACAAACTATCTTATAGCCTGCTGCCGCAAAGGAGTGCCGCTGCATTGACAGAGGGTTTGGAGTTTGGTAGCAATCTTTCCTTTCATTATTCTTTGATTTTTTTTGTTTTTGTTTTTCTGTAAAAGCAGTATGCAATAAAGATAAGCAAAACAAGTAAGCAATTGCTGAAATTAACTATTTGCGACACTATTCTGTTTTTACTAATTACAATACTAATGTTTTGGTTTGCAAAAAAAAAATAGGTTTTAAGTTAGCAGTTTGGATTTGGATAGCAACCATAATGTAATAGAATGAATAAAGTTAGTAACTAAATTGAATAGAGTAACATTGTTCATTTTAATAATTACTTTCAATAACTTTATCATTCAAAATAGTTAGCTTAATTAAATTGTTAAGATTTAAAGCTTTAAATTAAGATTTTTAAATTGTTTTTATATCTATTCTTGCAATAAGAAATTCACACAATTATTTTATAAATAAATTTAAATTTTGCATAGCATGGCAAAAAACCAACCACAGCGTTTGTATCCGGAAAACTTAAAGATAAAAAGTGATATAACTACCTTTTGGAAAATCATGCTATATTTTTTTTTTTAAACTTTACAACTTTAATATTTTTCAAAAAAAATGCTTATTGGAAAAGCAAAGAAGTTTCTACTATTTTACAAAATTCATTGTCAGTATGTCAAATAATACTTTTAAGAAAAACCTTGACCCTGGTCTTTCCCTAAAAAAAGGAGAATAAAGATATACTGAACACAAGCTAGAATCAGAAATAAGACATAAATTAAGGAGCAAAATGGAAGTGAATTAGATTATCTAGAAATTGAGTCACAAAGTAGACTGATCAGGGTAACATAATGGTAATAGCAAATGTTTTGTGCCTTAAACCCTGCAAGGTCATTGGCACCAGCGCAAAAGTCTTTAAAATGATTAGCATTAAAGTCATTAAAAATAGTAATGCATCCAGATGGATAAAGAGAAAGTCCTTAATTAAAAGTGAACATTTTTTGTAACTCAGTGTGCCATCATCATTGATATTATCATTGGAAATAAGTTACTTATGAGTTAAGTTTATAGTTGTATATTCTTAAAGGTAATGATAATAATCATCATTAAAATGATGGATCTGGACTATAGAACATTTTTATTGGCTGTTAATTTATGCATTTTTATCAGACATTTTGTGCATTAATTGAATTTGTGCATTTTTACCAGACATATTTAAATGTGCTGATTAAATTTAGTTGTTGCCCTCGTGTGGTGAAAGAATCTCCTTAAATGCCTTTTTTACTTATTTAAATTAAATTAACTAAAGTAGCATATTGCAACAAAAGTTCTTTTAACAAACATTCGGAAATTGGCGAGCCATTCAAGTTTCTCAATTAAAAGTAATCGAGCTTTTGAAAACTTTCTAATTTAAAAGCTATTTGTTTAAATAAGTTTTTTAACTTCTTTAAAAAAATAAGTTAAAAATTTAACTAAATTTATCGAATGATAAAAATTATAATATAAAATTAGATAAACAAAAATACGAATATTTGTGTAAAAAGTTTGAAAACTTTCTTAAAGTATTTTAAAAATTTTAGTTTTAAAATACTAAAGTATTTAAAAACATAAATATTCAAAAACTTTCCATATAATGAGGGTTGCCAGACATCAGCTTTTACGGAGGAGCATACAGCGCCAATCCTGTAAAAATATTTTTTTTTACTGTGTTCTCCTTCGTAAAAGCCAGACATTTGGCAACCTTACATATAATGTATAGTGTTTTTATCAACAGTCATCAATTAAAAAGTTGTTTTAGATACTTGAAAAGTAGAAATTGTCAAAAATGTTTTGTTAAAAACTAAATAGAATTTAAATAGAAACTAAATAGAAAATAAAATTTAGCATTTTTTTTTTACATTTATAATTTAAAAATAAAAATTAAAGAAGACAATATATGTTTAAATAATATAATCGTTTAATTCTTTTAAAACTATGTTTAAAAGCGGTGTACACAATTAAAATAGATCAAAGTTTTAATAAATAAAGTTGATAATTCATTCATCAAAACTTCAATTGCAAACAGATATCTTTTGTTCTTGTTTTCTCTCTACTATATCAAACAAAGAAGAGAAGCGATTTAAAAATGAAAACTTGCGAATATTGCTGAGAATGAAACAAGCTGAATATTTATAATGACACTTTTTTTAAATATAGAAAATATTCCTGATATAAATATAACCCAGCAAAAATAAAAAATTTACTTTGATTGAAATTTATTTGTACCTAAAAAATGTCAAATTTATCTACTTTTTTAAATGTCAGAATGCAATGACTATTTTTTTTAAGGCCACACCTAAAATCCCAATTTAGAAAAAACACTGTACGGATTTTTTTTCTGGCTAACACCCTGAATATATATATGTATATATATATATATATATATATATATATATATATATATATATATATATATATATATATATATATATATACATGTGTAATATATATATAAATACATATACGCATATTAATTTTTTGGTTATTGAGACAATAAATAGCTAGCTCTTTCACAGAGCACCCTTTATCCTGCAATTTATACAAACTTATAAAAATTGTAAGACTTAATTTTAAAAATTGTTATTAATCAAAACATCATCAAATTATTACTAAAAATAATTTAAAATAATTCAATTTAAAAAAACTTTTTAACCTGAAAATAAAAGATATTTTCAGAACAAAATAATTTTACCTGCTTTCCTGACCCTATAAAAATAACACTTGAAGTGTTGTCGTTTAACTGATTTTCAAGCCAGACCCATTGTTCTTCCCCTAACACTTCACAATCCCAACCTTTTGTGTGATGACTTCTTACATCCAGTAAAATTACCTGAACGCAAAAAAAAATTTTTTTACTTGTAACTATATTACATAAATAATTTAATAAAAATCATACTGGAATTTCTATAACCTTTACTATTTGATCACCAGTCCCATATGTATGTGATGAGTACAACCCTTTTCTTGTTCTAAGAGCACTGTTTATGGGCACTTCGAGAAAATCCAGGAACAAATTTTGCGATTGGAAACGATACTTAAATGCCTAAATGTTATTTAAAGTAATTTAACAAAAAAATCTTAAATTTTGCTTAAATCAGTTTGTGTGTTCCAATCACACAAAAACACACTTAATTTCCATCAAAATGATTTCTCAATCATGGAGCAAGTTCTTCAAATTTTTTAATTCTCATTACTTTTGAAACTCATCAGGTTTTGGTGTATGTTCTCTCTCAAAAAATTAAGTAGATAAATATTACTTATAAGTTTTAACTTTTCTAAAATTGTTTTCATTCAACTGATTCTTACTTGAGCTTATATAATCAAAGATATTTACATGCATAAGTTTGAAGCAAAAATGTTTTTGTTAAAGCATATGCTGTAACCAAACAAATGTTTTTAACTAAAAAGCATCAAAGCAAAGATTTTTATATAAGCAAAATAAACTATTCTATTCAAAATACTTTTTTGTTCAAAGAATTCTGAAATGTAACTTTTTTTTTTTAATTTTGTTCTGATTCATTTTCAACAAGGTTGCAAGCAATTACTATTAAGTTGGGAGTTACTAAAATACAAAAAATAGAATAAAAGAGCAGGGATACAGTTGACAGAAGACCTGAAAATTTGTAGGTTGTATGAGTCAGGAAAACATGAAGATGGGAGAGGGTTCTAAAAGGTTAAAGTGTGGGAAAAAAACTAGACTAATAAAAGTTTTTATAGCATGCAGGGACAGGTACAGTAAAAAGATGAGACTAGTGAATGTTGTGCCAAGCAAAAACGAGTTGATTGATGAAACTATAGATGATAGCTCCATTGAGAAGCAACCATGATAGTATTTATAGAAAAGAGAAAAAATGCAACTTTATGACAATGGGAGAGGCTCAAGCTTAGCAAATAGAGCAGGTCCAACTACACTCACAATGTATTTTTGGACCTTGTCAAGAAGAGAAAGAGCATCATTAAAAGAATCAGACCAAATATGATAAAAGAATTCCATAAAGGAAAAAATAAAAGAATTGTAGAGGTAGAATCAGTTGTAGAATAAAATCAGGTGTAGGATAATGGTGAGCACGATAAAGAGAAGTAATAATTGCTAAGTTAGTAGGTGCTAACTTAGCAATTAATTGTATATATGGTTTCGATAAGAGGTTATTAGTGAACAATAATCCAAGAGGACATAAAGAGGAAGACTCGGTTAGAGGGTTGCCATTCATCAATATAAAAATATTGACAATATTGCAATAGTTGTTTGCAAATAACTGAGTTTTGTTGGAGTTAAAATTCACAAGCCACTGCAAGCCCCAATCTGTTACAGAAGTTAGATCAGATTTAAGATGCCTGTTTTAAACAATCCAAAAGTGAAGACATTTTGTCAAGACAGGAGTATAAAATTAATTTGCCAGCAAATAGAGACACTTTAGATGTAATGTCATTAAGAAGATCATTAATGTAGACAAGAAACAAAACAGGAACAAGGATAGAACCTTGAGGTACCCCAGAAGTTACTGGAAATGAAGAAGAGTGATGGCCTTTGAGGATGACTTTAATAAGGCATTAGAAAGTAATGATTTTATAATCTCATTCCCAAATATACCATATGTAGCAAGTTTATGAAGAAAACCAGCATGCCAAACTTTATCGAAAGCTTTAGATATGTCAAGAGCAATAGACCTTGCCTCACCGCCTCCATCTAATGCACCATAAAATCTTTCAGTCACAGTAGTTAGCATGTCAGCTATAGAGTGAGAAGATAGAAAACTATATTGATTGTATGAAAGTAAGTAATTGAATGCAAGAAGAGATGTTATAAATTTGTTGATCAAAGACTCAAAAACCTTGCTAATAACAGTTAGAAGACTGATCCAATGATAGTTAGGGGTCAGAATGTTCACAAGAGTTTTTAAAAATTCTGCACCACCACCAGATGCCATTTTTCAGCATGCAAAATAAGATTCAACTCAATTCAAGGAAAACAAAATAACTATTTAAATATAAAAAAAACTATAATCTTATGAGGCCAAATAAATTTCCCACACTTCCCATTTTATTGAAAAAGAAATTATTTCCCACACATTTTATTGAAAAAACATGTTAAATATATTTCCCACACATTATTATAAAATCTTAAACTTATATATAACATTTATATATAAACATGGTGTATATAAGTTGTATATAAAGATATATATAAACTACTCAATAATCTAAGTCCTATAACAGCCCTCTAAATAAAGCTGTATAAAGTTCTTTATCTAAATAGTAGCTTGTGGTTAAATTTTTATATTAAAAAAAATAATTATCTATAGGTTATTTTATAATTTAAAGAAAATATATGAATTACAACTACTTTTGTAAAATTTGTCAAAGCTCATGAGTTCTTGTTTAAACTCAACATTTGAGCAAGTACTTATTAACTTTGAAACTTAATTTTACATTCAAGAAAGTACACAGAACTTTTGATAAATAAATTTTTGATTTTGGAAATACTACTCAGAAAATTATATAAATGATAATAAATACCTTGCCAACACCATCTAAACCATAATCATGATCATCCCATGTACCGATTATAGGTACACCATCATCTGACAGTAACTAAAATATTGAGAATTCTGTTATTTAAATATTTCTAAAGTGTCTTATTTAAAAAATTTTAAAACTTAAAATCTTAAATTTAAAAAACTTTAAATTTTATTCAAAACATTTTTTCAAAATCCTAAAATAATTCATACTGCACTCAACTTGTTTGTGCTTATAGCAGCCAAGCTTCTTAAGGCTTATGTTTATTAAAAACAAAGTATTATCCTGACAATATGAAGTATAAACCTGACAAAATTAAGTTAAAAAAAATATTGTAAAGAAGTTTACCGAAAAAAAATAAAAATTTATAGATAACTTTACAGCTTCAAAATAAATTGTAAGGAGCAGGAGACATGTTTAAATAAAATACTGTATTAGTATTTAAGCCTTTTTACAGTAAAATATACTATAGTACAAAGAAAAACTTTTTATCAATAATATAAAGATCATCTTCTTTTGAGATGAACTGTACATTGAGATGAGAAGTTGTTTTACTTAGTTTAAAAAAAGTTGTTTTATATTAATTAGAGAAATTGTTTTATGATTCAAAAATTTTTAAAGATTAAATAATATCTAGATTAAAATAGAAATTTTATCAATTTAATAATGTATATCATATTACATGTATGTAAATCTAATACACTAGAACTACTTGTTTTGTCTTTTTGCCATTTCTTTGTAAACAACTGTTATTTATGAATACACTAAAGTTTAAACTTTTATATGCGATATCAGATAATTTGAGAATTATGAATTTGAGAGTTAACTAAAGAAGAGAACAGCTTAGCAAGAAGAGAAAAAATTTAAAAATATAAAAATAAAATAAAAATCAAATTTCAAAATTTTTCAATGCTTTGGCTATGAAGTAGGAAGTATTTGTCCATTCATAAATAAATATTTTTGATAAATTTAAATAACCTTAAACTTATCTTCAGATGCTTCATTACTTATATATTATATATTCATTAAAAAGAGACTTGGAATCACAAGAAAAATTCAAACTTTGAATATTTTCTATATATATAATACTCTATAGAACTGTTTTTTTTTCCTTCTGCATGTGTCACAGGTATCTAAAGAGCTTTAAAATTTCTTTTGTTGTAGATAGAATGCGCTCTCTATCTCATCCAACTCCATTTGTTAGTAAGATTACTAACAAACTAAATGTTTGTTTTTATTAATTAAAAGAATCACTGAGAAAAATAAATGTTACAACATCTAATTGAATTAAGGAGCAAATAGTATTTTTAACATATAACAAAAAACTTACTTTATAATTAGGATTTTCTTTTTGCAAATTAAATTTTTCTTTCATTGATTCCAAAGATGAATGAACCCATAAAAAAGGTAATATTCGTGTATCAGCATAAACAGCTAGTAAATTAATAAACACATTTAAAAAATAAATGAAATGTAATTCAAAATAATTTTTTTTTTAAGGATGATACTCTTAAACATCAAAAGTTTTAGAATTAAGAGAAAAAAAAGTTTCAAAAATCTAACTTTAAAAATAAAAAAGCAAATAGTTTAAAAAATGTAATTGAAAAAAAAAACATAAAAGTGTAGCTTTTTTAAAAAATTAAATGATCAATGTTGAATGTTTTTATCTGGAATTCGCCACTGTTAATGCACATCATTGTCATTCTGTCAATAGTAAACTTTGTTTAAGAAGATGATCCTGCTTTTGTTCAACCAAACATACTGCATTGCTATTTTACAGTTAGCTTCAAGTTATTCTTTTTAGTTGAACTCCTAGATAAAGGCAAACCTTTTTTCTTTTGTAGTTGATGATGAGAATCCATGATTTATCCTCAGTGACAAGATTCTATAGAAATGGAGCTTGAGCAACTCATTGCAGTAAATGGTCAAAAATACTGACACACTTGACTATGTGAGATTTTTGGTGATTCAATGGCTGAATAGTTTACATTGAGCTTTACAGCCAGCATTTGAGTTGTCCAGCTCTGGTCCTCTTCCACAGCCGCCAGAAGTGGTTTGTCATTAAAATGACTAAGCTATGTTAATACCATTTTATGGACATGTTTTGAACTATAATATGATATCATATATGCTTAAAGTTGGAAGTTACTGGAAGATTGTAGAGCAAGACAACGATTGACTGACAACTTAAAGGATTGCAAATTATATGAATCAGGAAAGCAAGATGAAGGAAGCGAAACCCAAAGAACTGATGTTCGAGGAAAAAAACTAGATGAATAAGTGTTTTTGGAGCACTTAGGAACAGTCACAGAAAAAGGATGACACTTAATTGAATGACAAGTAACACGAGAATGAATTTTAGTAGATGGCACAAGAGACGCTAGCTCTTTAGAGCAGTGCCCATTATAGTACTTGTAGAAAAGAGAAAGAGAAGCAACATTACGACGATGTGATAATGGTTGGAGGTTGGCTGCTAGAGCAGGTTCAACTATGTTTACAATGCATTTTTGCACCTTGTCTAAAAGAGAAAGGGCATCATTAGAAGATCCGCAAATATACCAAATAGCCTGCTTTTCTCCAAAATTTTGTATTCCAAAGCTATGGTACCACACTTCATTAGGTCAATCTTATTTAAAATTTAATCTTATTTTTTGAAGAGTTTTTGCAACAAAACTTCAAGTTTAATGCTTTAATTTTTTATTTCTTACCAAAAATAGAAAAAAAGTACACAATTTACAAAAAGTTTATCCAGAAAGTCTTTTGTGTTTAAAACTTTTTTTTTTAAATTTATAATTCATCCAGTGTAAAAGGTTTTTCATTTTTAATAAGCTTCTGATTACATTAAAAAATTGCAATGTCAAAGTAGTAGTAGCCAAGAGTGGACCCAGCTTTTTTGTGTGTTTGAGACACTTATATGTTTATGGTTATGTCAAAAAAGAATGCTTTGCATAATAATGCAATGTTTGGAGCCTGTAAATAAAAAACCCTTAAAACTTGTGATACCTTACTCCAAAAATGAGGGCAACAAGTTGATTTATACTATTCTTAGCTAAATTAATATTCATTGATAAATTTTTAATTTCATACAATAATCTTTTAGCATTCAAAAATTATGATCATGTAAAGTTTGAACAATAAACATATAAAAGTTTGTATAAACATATAAAAGTTTGGAGTTTATAAACATATGTGTACATATAAAAATGATTGGTATTTGCTTTACATGTAGAAGTTGGCTTCCATGCATAGAGCAAATCCAAAAAATGCTTGATCTGCCCCTGGTAATAGCAGAGTTGTTAACAAGGCCAAAAATAGCAAGACCAAGGCCAAAAGTTACAAGGCCAAGGCCAAGAGTTTTAAGGTCAAGGCCAAGATTAGGAGTTTCAAGGCCAAGGCCTATGCAAACATTTTCAAGACCAAAGACTTCAATTTTTGCCTTACGTTAAGGCCAATTATTAACAAAACTGTAAGTAGCAAGTGTTGTGACAATAAAACCACATTTTGTAAAAATAGACCAAGGTTATGTGCAGAATTCAACAAAATTAATAAGAAAATATGTAAAAATTTTTAAATTTTTAAGGCCAAGACCAAGGCCAACAGTTTCAAGGCCAAAGCCTCAATTTTTGGCCTTAAGGGCAGGCCAGGCCATGGCCAAGGATTAACAACTTTGGGTAGTAGTAGTGATTTAAAAAGCGGGATATAAGATTGTAAAAATACAATAGTTTGCAAAATAGTATATTTTTTATCTTTTATTTCTTCATTTGCAAAAAAAAAAAAAATTAATTGCAATATTTTGAAGAAAGTTTCATTTTAATAAATATATTAGACATGAAGTTTACACACTTTCCCACCTCTAATAAACTAAAAAAACTGATTTTCAACATTTAATCAACCTCAGCTCTAATCCTAATTTTACCTTTATTTTACAAACCCTGCCCCAGCCCTAGTCAAAATCAAAAACAGTCAGTCACTAATCTCCTCTTGCTAACTGATTATGCAATTGCAAAGACTTGAGAAGAGAAAAAAGTCCACAACTCCTACTACTTTTTATTGATTATAGTTACTTTGTTGTTTCTTTACTTCTATGAACTAAATTAGATAAAAAAAAAAACAAAAAAAAAAACATAGTTTCAAATCTGCGTTTATAAAAATGCTTGGTATAACCACACAAAAAGTAAACAAAATTCTGAATGGTTTACTGTACACTAATTTTGATTAACATTTCCCATAATTTGTTCAGTTTTATGTAGATTTGTTTACAGAATTTCCTCGCCTCTCTGACAAAAATGAAGCAATCAATGGTAAATAAAATAATTTTTTGAAATAAACAAATAACTAAGGACTAAAAAATTTTATGTAACCTTTGAACTTTTAAACTAAAAAAAATGCATACCATCTCCTAACCATATCCA
Organism: Hydra vulgaris; assembly: GCF_038396675.1. Lineage (NCBI taxonomy): Eukaryota > Metazoa > Cnidaria > Hydrozoa > Anthoathecata > Hydridae > Hydra > Hydra vulgaris. The sequence goes on from NC_088931.1 coordinate 16,098,980, forward strand.
TAAATCTGGAGTTTGTTCTCTTACTTTATTCCATAATGGTTGATCGTAATCATGTTTACTATAAGATACATGTAAAAAATAATTCAAAATATGTAAAAATAAATGCTTATTTTTAAACAAGAAAATATATCATCGTAGCGAATCTTATAAGGATGTTTATCTTATTATGAAACAATTCCTGCAAAAATAAATTTTACTAACTTGCAGCTGCCAAAAGTAATTTTAGAAATAATTTTGTTACTGTGAAAATCTGACCCACAAAATATATAAAAAATTTTCCAACACCATATTAACATTTTTAGAGAAACCATCGTTCCTTCTTTTTTCAAAATTGCAGAAAAGTTAGAAAGTTAAAAAGAACGGTAACATTAACAAAAATCTTAAATTTTAAAATTTTCTTGATAAAAGGAATTTTAATTAAAATTCCGTAAGTCCAATGAATGGGTCTCATTTTATTGGAAAAAAATCTTTAAAGTATTCTTCCGTAAACAATAAAGCAAAGGGACATACAAACAATAGAAGTAGAATTAAACCTGGCAGACTTGTGTGTGAATCAAAACCAAGAAAAACGCTCAACCGATATTAAGACGCTTTTTTTTCCTTTTTTTTTTTTTTGATATCATTCATTTTTTATCAATATTTTTTCCATATATTTTCTTTAATAATACATTGACTTTGCTTTAATTATATCATATATTATCCAAACACTTTTGAGCTGAGGTTTTTTCAATGTCAACTATATATCTACAATAGACTTGGGTTACTTAATGGCATGAAACTTTAAAAACTTTAGACTATGGTTGGCTTTTTAAATATTTTTTTTCTTTTATTTAAGTTATTGTTTAGCTAAATATGTTTTCTTAAGTCTCTTAAATTCCGTTATATGTTTTAAAGTGATATTATATGTTTTAAAGTGATATTATATGTTTTAAAGTGATATTATATGTTTTAAAGTGATATTATATGTTTTAAAGTGATATTATATGTTTTAAAGTGATAGGAAACAACAAGAAAGACCTTTTTATTGCGTGCGTGCACAAGTAATAAACAAAAAAATTCATTTAGTGAAAAATTTTAAACGTACGTTTAAAAGTTTTCACCCATGTTTAAACCTAAAGCATGTGTTTAAACTTAAAGAAAACACATGCTTTTTTCATCGTAGATAATGAAAGCATAAAGAATAGTACAAGTGAATTTGCTAATTTAAGGTTTCTTTTATACATATATTTCTTTTATATGTGGATGAAAAATGTGTCTCGCTAGACACAGTTTTTGTTGCTACAAATACAATTCTGCACTTCATATTTTTTAAATATAATACATTTTTTAACTTATTGTAACTGTCTATGCAATTTAATTACAATAAGAAACTACAAAAAAAAAAATCTTTTTTAAAGACTTAACGTTTTAGAATGGTTTTGCTTTATACATCGTTGTAATATTTCAAATTTTTTAAGTTTATGAAATCACAAAAGAATTTTGTCTAAAATAACACTTAAGTAGTCCTCAGACATTTTTTTATGTAAAGTATGTTTACTTATTTTAAGATCAGAAAATTTTAAAGATAATATTTTTTTTTATTTGGAAAATAATTAAATCTTTTTAATTTGGAAAATAAAGTAAATTTAGTTTTTTTAACGTCCAGCGAGAGTTTAAACAATTCTTTGTTCAACTATATTTTAACCAAGTTGGTTAGCATTAACTACACTAAAGAGGCTTTTATTATCCCTATGACATAAACAAGTTAGTATCATCTTTAAAAAAGATAAAATTTAATAAGTTTTAATTTAATAAGTTAAAAGTCATTCATGTAACTATCATAAGCTCAGAAATTGAGCTTAGAGGTATTCCACATTTTACTAAATTTTTGTCGTTTTAACTGTTTGATATTTTATGCACTCTTTTTTAAAGTTATGACTTTGAAATGAAACTTAACAGTATATTCAGCAGGAAAAATAAAATTTTATTAAAAAAGTATAGAACATATTTATATTCTAAAGTTTTAATATTTCACCACACATTGCAAGGCTAAGGATCCTCAGAATGCTTAGTAAATGAAATTAAAATCTAAAGCTATTTGTATTAAATTTATTCTTGACGTTAATAAATGGTAATACTGTCTATAATTCAATTATTCACTCTCCGAAAAAACCTCTAATCTATTTCACTGATCAATGATTTCAGAACAATCAGCAAACAAATTGATGGTGTCATTGAAACTGGACGAAACTATAAATGAAGAAGAGTCTGTTATATAAAAAACAAAAATAGGTGGTCTGTACACATGATTGGAAAATGAAATCTTTTTCTTTTAAACTGTCCAAGTTGAAAGGAACAAAATCTATGTTTTTCATGGTTATTGCATTAAGAAAACTAAACTTGTATTATTTAGATTTCTTGTATTGTCATTTGAATCATTTATTTAGATGCCTCCAAGGTTGGAGTTGACAAGGACAATATTTAATGCTTTAGACGTATGAAAAAAAAGCTTGTAGACACCTCAGTGGTTGCCACATCACTAAGCTGTCACTAAGTTCTAAGCAAGCACTCCAAAAAAAGAAGCTTAGAAATATTTTTGATAGCGTTAACATGCAAAATATTAAAAGTTTATCACAAAAAAGTGACAGGAAACTGCATCTACTAATTGTGCCCTAACTGCACAAAAAAATGGCATATAATTAGCTAAAGAAGCAGTTAAGCATGTAACTAAGCATGTAACTAGCAGAAGAAGCATGTAACTTGTGAGGAAAATGGCATGTAACGAATTAGCTGAAAAACTTATAAAAAATAATGTTTCCATTGATGCAAATTAATTAGAGACGGGTGTATGGCAGGGTATTGATACCAGATTTTATAATCATGATGAAACACACCAGTTTGTAAAGTATGAGTTTAATGGTACTTCGAAAAAGACATAAATACCATAGAGCTTATCCAGCATCGGGCTACCAAAGTACGCACGAAATGAAGCGCTTCGACTACCTGACGAGATGCATCAAACTCGGGCTCACCTCACAACTCAATAGACATTTACGCGACAATCTCAAACAAAAATACAAAATCGAGAACAATATTAAAGATAGCTGGCATATTGCTCCACCTAACATCCCACTAAGCTACGGTCGTCAATTGCCTCGTTTAAATCAACTTTTTTAACAACCGCGTCGCTCACCCATGGAACGCATTACCAAACGAAATTGTCAGTGCCATTAGTGTAAACCGCTTTTAAAAAAAATCGATCAGCTACCACCATAATTATTACAGTGCATCATCTTCTGTACGATCATGCACGAGCTAACCCGGCTAGTTGTTGATGGGCGAACAGAACACGCCCGTTCAGTGTAATTTAACTAACTAAAAAAAGAACATTTATTCATTATAGCTTTTTGCAAAGCTATTCTTTTTTCTCCTATAAATTTTTGGTATACGATTATAAATTCTTATCTTACACCAAAACAAAAGAGAAAACATTTTAAGCATTCTGTTTTCACCGCATAGATTGAAATAAAATTTAAAAAGGTTTTTGATCCATATTCTCATGCAACCACTGAATTAACATTGGCTTTACTAAATGTTTTCATTATCTCCACTAATGCCGCACATTACCTCTACTTATGTCACAAACATTATTAGTAAATTTGTATTAGAGACAGGATACAAAAACTAAACATTAGATAGCAATTTCTCCTTTTAAATTTCTAAGAGCGTTTAAAACCTTAATTTCCGATAAAGTATAGTAATGAAAAACTAATGGAAAACAAATTTATAACAAATAAATACTTTTATCTATATTTAAAAAATACAAAAAACATGAATTGATTTTATCAAGGAGTTATAATAGACTAGCTGGAAGGAGAACGAAGTCGAAAATCGTGATACAGTTTTAGTAGTATTCCAGCGGCAAATCAAAATAGCACTCTTGCGTTAAAGAGAGAAAATTTCGAAACGTTTGTAATTTTTCTAATCCTTCGTATTTTATTGCAATGCTTTGGTTTCTTGTGACGTTTTAAAACAATATAGTTGAATAGTTTTTTTTTAAAGTTGAATGTAATCGGATGACTTTAAACTTTGATAATTACGTGAAATTTAATTTGAAAATTGTGCTACTGTTTCTTGACAAATTTTTAAAAGAAACTGTGAATAAACTGTTTTGAAAAAAACTGTATGTGGCACAAACTTTTGTAACTTTATGGCAAGAGGTGCATATTTTCAGTGCCGGATCCAGGTCATTGTCCTAAGAGGGAAGGGAGGGGGGGCGGGTTAGTTCGAAAACAAAAAAATCCGCATTTTTTTTCTTCAGGTAACCCACTTTTTATTTGATTATTTAAAATATTTTTAGAAAAGTTTGCTAATAAATATATTGAATGTATCTGTATATAAATATCTTGAAAAAATCAAACGTTGAAAATAAATATTTAGTCTGTAATAAGGGACGGATTCAAATCCTCGAGGGCCCTAGGCAGAAAAAATTTTGGGGGCCCTAAACACTACTAAATACCACAATTTTTTTTCCACGATACCCCATTTAAAAATTGAGCTTGCTAAAATCATGGTACACAGGCTGAAGTCTTGTCTGTCTATAGGTAAGTCTGGTCCTATCTGTAATGTGCAATAATAGACAAAAAAATATCTTTAGTATATTCTTTCTTTTAATGAAGACTTTTATAAATTTAACAAGCTATAATATAAAATTGAGCTTTCTAGTATTCGAAGATGCAAAACTATCAATAATCTTTTCGACATTTATGATGCAATCTCTATGGATAGGCATCATAGCTAAGCCGTTTAATCGTTCTTGTCCTATATTGGATCTTAACCAAGTTTTAAGTCTTTTTAAAACCGAGAAACTCCGTTCCCTCGAAGCAACGCCAACAGGAAGGGTGCAAAGCAGTGGTAAAATACATTTAATTAAAAGAAAGACATTACCATCACATTGCTTGTATGCTTCTAGTGCACATTCAGGTAGGTCTTGTTGCTTTTTGATTGCGTCTTTCCATTTTAGCTCCCAAATTTCAAATTCTAAAGAAACTTTCATTAATTGGACATTCTCATCAACAGTATTTATGTTGGGCAGCCCATTCATAAAACTCAGTATATTAGTTATGGATGCTGTTAACTCTGTCTTTGATTTATTTAATAATTTTTTAGGTATTGCTACATTTAATTCAAAAGAGTTGAAGGTTTCATCAGAAAATCTGAACTGTAAATCTAGAAGTATGCTATCAAGTAACGTTAAATAAATCTGGAGGATCATTGGTATTGAGGTTTACGCGATTAGTTTGTTTTCCTGTAATTCGTGGAATCTTGATTTTTAAACCTAAGTCTTCTAGTAACTTTGATGCAGTCATAAATATAGCATTAAAGTTTTCTTCGTTCTGTCGTCTTTTATTTAATATCTTTATGGTATGTTTAAGAATAGTTTTTGCAAATTCCTTATCCAATAACTTTTTTTGAAGAGCCTCAATTAAAGAGACTGTGATATTCAACACATTGGCTAATGAACAAAGTGTTATTACAAATAAGAGATCAGATATTGCATTTTTTTAGTAATGCGGCCTTTGTTGAAGAATCCCGTTCATTCCACTGAGATATCAAATCAAGTGTTTCTACTAAATTTATTAAACAAGATTTAAAACTTAACACAGAATCATGCCGTTCAATCCATCTCGTTTCGCATAAGCTAGTAAACATTCCCTAATTCATATTTTTAAGAAAGTTACTTCTCTTCGGCGAAGCTTTAAAAAATGATATTACTTCTTTCATTGTGCCAATTGTATTTCTTACAGCTCGCACAGACGAACATTTAGAAATTGATAAGTTTAAAGCATGGTTGTTACATGGACTTTTTATTGCGTTTGGTAGGATTTTCTGTAATATCGTGACTGCTCCAGTTTTAATTAAGTCATGAATTTGTTGAGCGCATAGTTCAATTATTTCATTTTGAATACTTTTACTAATGTATGTTGTTTTAGAATTACAGTTATTCAAATGGTTTTTTAAAATATTGTCCCTAGCGCTCACTCGAAAGCGAAGCAATTCCCGATTCAGTAATTAAAGATTGCCATCATTAGTTACTGAAGAGTTTTGATTAATTTCAAAGATCTGCCCATCATCGCAATGACCTCGCAGAGTAATATTCTGTCGACCAAGAAGTATTATAGATTCAATTATCGGCTTTAATCGTTCTCGATTTTCTTCAGCCTGTTTAAGTCTTCCTTCGTTAACTAAATTACGTACATCTGTAGATGGACATTCATATGTTTTGATAAAACCTGATGCTGCCAACATCGCAACTTTGTGATACGCATTACAATCATGTAACTGTAAGTCTCCATCCTTATACAAAAGCTTTGAATAACTTTTAAGAGGTAAAGTAACTAGGTTGAGTAATTGCACTTGATCGTGTATTCCCCCAACTTTTGCAAAAAGAAAGCAGTACTTACAAAAAATTGCATAAAGGCATTCTGAAATCATTATCCACGGAAATTTATGTATATGTTTCTCGGACAAAAAGTAATTAACATTCTTACCCTTCTTTAAATACACAGAATATGGATATTTGTAATTTGGACCAGGAAACTAATTGCATTTCAATATTCGGTATTTATCTTGTTCAGTTACCTGACGTGTTAAAAATGCTCCTATATCTATAGACAAACAGATATCATCTTTTGTCGCGGGTATTGAATGTTCTTTATTAATTTCTGCGTTTTACTTGTAAAATAAGCAGCTACCATACCAAGTCTCTGGAGAAAAAGTCCAGGTTCTGGAGAAAAAGGAATAATCAAATTACAAAGAAAAAGTTTCATTGCAATTTGATTATTTTCAGCCCCGCCAATAAATGCACAATTAAATCGTTCGGATGATGACACCGAAGATAAAGGCAAAACGATAGGACCAGCATGGTCCTGTATTGGTAGAATTTTAATTCTTTTGACAAAATAGCATGTCCTCTTTACTCTGTTGGTCATAGTAGCTAATAAAAATAATTTCATTTAAAATAGTAAAAATCGTTTATCTTTTATTTATTTAAAATAGTAATAAACACACTTTTGTTTTCTAAATAAGAAACTAATTCGTAAGAAATTCATTCAGTTACTATTTAAAAAAAAAATTCTTTATATCTTACTTGAAGTGTATATAAGTGTAATAAATTGAAATGTTGCAACTTCAATGTTGAAAAATAAATACTTTATTATAGAAATTTTAACTACTAAAAACGACATCGCGTATATAAATTATACTACAAATTAAAATTAAATTAATAAAAAAAAAAATTTACTATTAAAACCAAATCTATATATTTTTTTCGTAAGTTTTAAAAAACAGTTTTAAAAATTTTTCAAAATAGAACGATAGTAATTTTACTGTGTTTTTATTGTTATCTAATTATATAATAGAATGAATTAATGATGATAACATTAAAATGTTTCGAAACTTTCATCGTTTTTCTTCGATATCGAAAAAATGTTAAAAATGCAACAGATTTTTTTTGTAATGTTATGAAATAGTTTTAGTTTTGTTTTAGTTTTTGTTTTAGTTTAAAAAAAGTAAATAGTTAGCTGGAGAAAAATTTTTTGTATTTTGTTATTTCTTTTACAAACTTTCATTTTGAAATATTATTTTGAAGTTTGACATTTCTTAGGGGGTATTTACCCTTCTTACCCCCCTCCCCCATCCCTTATCTGGTATCCACCACTGCATATTTTAAAAATATGCGAAAAGTTTGATAATATGATAAAAAAAGGATTCAAAAATTAGATGCAATAATTTAATCTTTTTTAGTGGTATTAGTTTTTATAAACAAAATGGTAATTGTTTGGTAGGAAAAATAATTCACTCCACTCACTTGTTTTGTTATTAGTATATCATCTTTAATATCTGATATGCAACTTTTAATATCTGATATAACAATTAGTATATCATCTTTAATATCTGATATGTTAACTCCTCTAAATATTTATTGACAAATTTACACGATCTCTTTTGTTTCAATAAAACATCTGAAAACTGAAGCGAAACTAAGTAAAAAATTAAACTCTAAATAGCGATAAAATAATAGCTTTTCCTTTAACAAAAATAGAAATTGCTAAAATACCAACTTCTTTTTATTTTTTAAATTAAAACGCCACAAGCTCAGATAAATAAATCTTCTGAATTTTGATAAACTCATTAGTTTAAACTAACTTTTAAAGTTGTTTTAAGTCACGCACACCCTAGTGGTCACGGGAACGTTTTTTAAACATTTTTTTAAAGGTCCCGTGAAAACGTTTTTTATTCGTTTTTTGAAAGCCCATATGAGACAGTGAGCGGACACCTTTCTAAAAACATTTTTTGAAAGTTTTTGAAGGATCTGACGAACACGTTTTGTATTAGATTTTATTATGTCCGAATTTTTTTTTATGTATTGGATAGTTAAGTAAATAACTTGTTATACAGAGAAAAAGTCTATTACAAATGAAAGTTTAGGTGCAACAGCCTAGTAATAGTCTAGTAACAGCCTAAGCCCGGATAAAGACTTTAATAAGAAATAAATTGCTAAAAGTTTAATTATTTTGTATTTATTTATAACGTATACATTAGTATAAAATTGTGACGTTGGCATCAGAAAAAGTCTTCATGTGAAGTTTATTTTAAATTCCAAATGATTTTCGACTGTGTTTTACTTGTAAATGTACTCGTTTAGAGTTTTAAATGTATAATTAGAACTTAAATAAAGCTGAAAATCATTTGGAATTTAAAATAAGCTTCAAATAAGGTTAATTGTAATAATTAGGTAAATAATAATATAATAGGTTCTTTCTGATGCCAACGTTACAATTTTTTAAATAATGTTTTAATACTATACTAAATAAATATTCCATATAGTATCGCGTAGTTTTTGGAGGGAGTTTTAATTTTTAATTTTAATGAAATTCAAAAAAAAAAAAAAAATAGAAGCGCTTTAAAAAGAAAGTTAACACCTTTAAAATAAATACTAAAAACTATATTTACCAGACATTTTACGATGTACAAATAAGTTAAGTGGTAGGCTCTTATGTTAAACTCCTATTCCAACGTTGTTCGTAAATTCTGCAAACATGAAAAAATTATTCTTTTATTTGCACAATTACCTGCCCAACCCCAACGTTGATGTATGTAGATTCATCGCACTTATCCCTATTTATGTTCGTCAGTATATGTGCGCTCCACATATCCCTATATATCCCCATTTACCTAACACCTATACATCCAAGTTGGCAGACTTGAAGGACGCTCCACGTCCGAATAGAGGTTTGACAAGAGAACCTACAAATTAAGTAAAAATATTAGAAACAAACGTTTTTTATTTATTTGCTTTGTAATGTTCCTCATGATAATTGAAAATAGAGATAACATTTTCGCATACGGAAATATTTTTTTCTCAGTATAGTAAGTTTTTGATTATACTATATATATATATATATATATATATATATATATATATATATATATATATATATATATATATATATATATATATATATATATATATATATATACATATATATATATATATATATATATATATATATATATATATATATATTAAAATTAAATATATATATAAATATTAAACTGTGCTAAATTGATGCTGTATTTTTTCCCAGTAAATTCTCAATCAGTGATTAACTCTTGATAGATTTCTCTTATACAAACTCGCAGCAAACTCGGTTGAATGTATATAAAATTAACATCCATCTTGCTTTACAGTTTATGTAAAAAATAAAATATGCACTAAAAAATACTTATTATTGAGTAAAAGCAATTGCTTCAACCGCCCCATGGTCTCCACCCCTATTTTAGCAAAATAGGCCGTATATACCCAACTAGATTCTCATATAACAACTATGTCATCTCAAAATTTACATTAAAGCTATATTCATACTCTGCCCAACGTCGCGGATCTTATATGTGGAAAATTTTCCCTTAAATTGTTACTAACAAAAAAAATTCTCTTGAAAAATTCAAATTTGAACCAAAACGTTTTTTATTATCTAAGGACTTAAATTTTCTTTTTATTTGTTAGTAAAATAATGTAAACTAGCACAATTTATTATTTTATTTGGTTTAACTTTTAATTGTTCTAAGTTTATTTTTCAAAAAAAATTTGTATATTAACATTTATATCAATTGTAACGTTTCTATAAATCATATTATGAATCGTAATTTTACATTTTATATATATTTTAACACAAGCCTGTAACGAAGCTATAACGGGGCTTAGTGGTAAGACAATTTGATGTCTTTTTCTTAAAATGTAACTTTCTACGGTCAAACTAAAAAAAAAAAAATTGTAACAAGAGAAAAGTGCAGGTCAATTATGTTAACGTGTCTCTCAATTTTGATTTTTTGAATGAGGCCACATCTAGATTCGTACTGCACATTTTTCTTCTTTTTTAATATCAACACTTCCAACAAGACTGCAAGCAACTACTATTAGAGTCGGAAGTTATTGGAAGAGAAAAGATGAACTTTATACAGCAAGGTAACGATTAACAGACGACTTAAAAGATTGCAAATTTTAAGAATCAGAAAAACAAGAAAAAGAGAGCGAGTTCCAAAGAACTGTTGTTCGAGATAGAAAACTAGACAAATAAGAACTTTTGAAGAGCTTTGAAACAGCCACATGACACCTATGAGACTTAATTAAATAACGAGTAACACGAGAATTAATTTTATTTGATAGCGCAATAGACGCTAGCTCTTTAGAGCAGCGCCTATTATAGTATTTATAGAAAAGAGACAGAGAAGCAACATTACGATAATGTGACAATAGTTGAAGGTTGGCTGCAAGACCAACTATGTTTACGATACGTTTTTGCACCTTGTCTTAAAGAGAAAGCGCATCATTTAAAGATCCGTTCCAGCTATTGTAACAATATTCCATACAAGGACGAATTTGAGGTTTATGGAGATAAAGAACAATCCGATTTTGCAATCGATTAGATATATGATTTCCAAGAAAGATCAAAGAGTTAGTCCTAGAGGATGAAAGGTAGATAATTCATCAAGTACATTACCGTTCATAAATACAGGAAGATCTAAACTATTGCGATAACAATTGGCTGAAAATTTTTTTATCTGAATTAAAGTTCATCAGCCACTGTAAGCCCCATGCTGTAACAGAAGAGAAATTCTTTTCAAGCTTAAATGCCTCATCCAAGCAATCAGAGAGTGTTGGCTTCTTATCAAGACAAGAATAAATGGAAGTACCATCAGCGAGCAATCCTACCTTAGATGAGAGAATTTCTGGGAGATCTTTAATTTAAATTAAAATCAAAAACTCCATTGTTTCAAGGAGGTTTGTGACACATGCTTTTTTTTTTTGAAACAGCCCTGTTGGCAGTTTGAAAGTAGATAGCTTAATTTTAGATGCATTTTGATTGTTTTTATGACTTTATTATATGTATATACTAGGGACTGATGGGATAAAGACTAATTTATAGTTTGCTCGGTCGATTTTAGCACCTTTCTTAAACAAAATCGTTACTTTTGCTTTGTAACACAAAAAGTGGTATTAAAAATTTGGAATTTTACTATTTTCAAATAACTTTTGAAGAGAGTAAGTGAAGTATTCATTAGCGTAGGACATAAGGGCTGACACAGTCTATATAATGCGATTTGGAAAGATCAAGAGATGAGAGTTCTAGAAAAGTGACCTGAGAATCGAATGTTATGCTGTTGACGGTTGAGTTGGTTCGGCAATTAAATAGGGAAAGATTGTCACTTTATAGCTCTTGGCTGAAAACTGCTTGAAGTTTTTTATTAAGTGAATTGGCTATTATGATTTTGTAACTATCTCACCAAAGTTGGTGGTTCGAATCAATAAAATCTGATTTATTACAGATTTATTATCAATTTTAAAAAATACTATTCTAACATCTCGTGTAATTCTTTTGTTTTATCAGTGTGTTATTTTATTACAAAATTTTTTATTTTTCTAGTATTATCTGTGGCATATTAAGGTTTAGCGTCATGAAGGAAGAAGAGGGGAGGGGGGCGGTGCATGAGAATTAGAAAGGGTGACAAAGGTTGGGGGTGGCACATTAATTCCTAGAAGCATTTTTTTTCGAGCATCACACGTGGTAAGTATATTTTATTGATGCTTTTATGTACCTTTTATTTTTACTATTAAGTACGTCACTAAACAAATTAAAGTTTGAGTTTGCGAAGTTAACTTTGGTTGGCAACTATTGTTAAAAAAAAAAAGAAACATTTAATATTATTGCAATAGTTTGGTAATTTAAAAATATTTTTACACCATGCATGTTACTAAAAGCAAGCATTGAGAAAGAAATTTATTTTCTTGCTAGTTTATACTTTTTTTTTTCAACAAGATTTCATTTCCAGCGGGTACAAAACATTCGTTGGACGTCTTAAAAGCATCAAACTGATTTGTGACGCATAAAAGGCGTTTTATAGACGTCTCACGGATATCTGTGCGCGCTGGCTTAATGCAAAATGATTTATTGATAATTCAAAGTCATGTTCTCAGCAAGCTCACATTAAATAAAATTAATATCAATCCAAATAGATACGGTTTTATTTTTGTTGATCACAGAAAACTTTTGATCTTTAGTCTACTGAAACATCATAAGCAGATGTAAGGAAGAATCAAGTCTATTTTGTAAAGTATAGGCAAGTTTGGAAAACATGATGTCATCTATTTTTCTTTAAAAAATGGATGCACGTTGTTCATTTATATTTGTTATTTAAGTCGTCATTTTTTTTTAGTTTCCATTTGTTGTCGTACTAAATAAATTACTTTCACCAACACAAACAAGGTTTCTGAAAGAAGATCGCACTGACCTTATTATCAGAACCTTTTACAAGCGTGTGTATATAAACTACATCAAAACATAATGAACAAAATAAAACGTAATTAACAATAAAAGTTATAAAGAAAATATAAAATTACAATTTGAAAATATAAAATTACACGAAAATATAAAATTACAAATTGCTGGAGATATTGACGCATAAACATCTTTGAAAGTAAGGCCAGCGCGAGTAGGTTTCATGTGGGGAGGGGTATTTGCCAATAACATTTTTAACACACAAAAACAAATCTAGATTGTTCCACGATTTTGAATTCAGTTAATTTATAAATTTTTGTTTCTCTACTTTAAAAAAAAAGTAGTTTACCGTTTGCAAAGCCATTGTACTCTGTAAAAAACCTTGTGTCGAAAACCAACACTTGAACTTGTGTTGCTTTCATTTAACCAATGATATATTATATAACTAGAACTTCGATCCGAAAAGTGAAGCCGCTTTTTGCCTTTTTAACAAATGGTGGATTAAATTTGTAAACAAATATTTTTAACTTTTCTTTTACTTAAATAAAGTAAAAATATTTTAAATTTAAATACTATTTATGTAAAAGTGTTAAGCGGAAATTATAATACTTGTAAAATAATAATTTATGATATCTTAATTTATTTTCGATTAAAATGGGATTAAAGTTTTAAATAGGAAAGTAAAATTACAGACGCTTTTGAAGCATTTTTATGAATTATAATACTTTTTAATAAACATAGGCTCGTAAAAAAACTTTTATAAGTATTTTATAATTATTAAACTTGTTTTTGAATTATCTTTAATTTATTGGGAACTTTTGACTTGCATTTTTAACTTTTATTCCACACTTCGGTTTCAGCTTTCGCCCTTTTTACAAATGACGGGCTATTGTTATAAACAAAAAAAAGCGGCTTCATTTTTTGCTTTCCAATAAAATCTCGCATGTTAAATTTCGTTATATAATATTTCATTGCATTTAACACAAGTTAATGTTAAATTTTACTTTCTTGCTGACACAAGATATGTGTTAAAAATTTTTCAAAAAAACTAAAAAAATTGGGTGGCCTATAACTCAATTTAATTTTGAAACTTCGTAGATCGTCAATTATGACGTTTTTGATTTTCAACGGACAATTTTTGATTTTTATATTTACACCCATAGTCATAAGAATGAATAGTCTGGAAACGCGGCCTGGGAACAATGGTTTTTGCGTTGATGTTAGGTTTTTTTACCCAGCCTACTTTAAGGTGCAGAAGAAACAATTTTTTAGAGTTGAAATAAAAGTGTAAAAAAAATAATGCCAGCAGCAAATTGTTCAATATATGGTTGTACTACTTCTCGTTATTCACATGGTATAGCTATATACTGTCTAGCTATATACTGTCTAGCTATATACTGTCTATATAATAGAGAAGAAAAATGATAGAGATTATCATAAAAGATTGTTTGATTGATTTAGCTTTGAAAAAACAAATTGCTAGTGAATCTTTACATGTATACGAGAGACATTTAAAAAGAGTCACAAAGCAGACATTTAAAAAAAAAACTAAACATGTGGTTTACATCTCATTCCAAAAGTATTATATGAACACATTAAGTTATATCTTATTCTATTATGAACGTCAAATTGGCAGCTCAAGTTCTTAGCACTACTGTTAGTAAAGTCCTTCTTAACTATGAATCTTCAGATTAACTATAAATCTTCAGATGCTTTTGCTACGGCTAACCTTTCAATGGTTTTCAATGGTTCAATGGTTGACAGTTTTTTGGATATTATGAATATTAGTAATGATATGGAATAAATTCAAAAGTCAAAGCCGTTCTCAGTCCCATTTTCTTCTGTTGATGACTATCGTTTTAACTGGCTTAAAACAGAATTTTTGCCATATTTTGAAAAGTGTTTAAATTCCATCAACAACCGTCAAGTTAATTTTACTCTAAAGATAGATGTAAAATGTTTATATCGTTGCAAACCTATGAAGGAATTAAAATTACTGTTAACTCTGCTGTTGAGTTTATAAAATTTTTACTTTCTAATAATGTGTTTTATGTATTAACAGAAAGATTTTGCCAAGATCCACAAGAAAATTATTACGGACATCAACGCCAAATTGGTTCTTACAAGGATAATCCATCTGTCAGTGAATTTAGCTATAATGATAATGCCATTCGAAATCAAAAAGTCTTCAGACCTATATAAGATGGCAATTCCTAAGAAGGTATTCACTTTGAGATTAATGAAGAACCAGTACCATGCAGAAAGCGAATAAAAACTTCTCTATAATATTTAAACTGCTATTTTCATAGCCACAAATTGTTAAAACACATTATTGGCTAAATGAACAGATACTTTATGACCCAATATTGATTTATTTGATCAACAAAAGATTAATACATTTAAGTAACATTATACTAGTTTGTAACTATATAAAATTTATTTTATTTTCTTGCTTGAATAGATTGATAGTATAAGCAGGGTTGGCACTATTGTATTAGACAATTTAAGGCTAAAATTTCATAATTATTAACTATTAAAAATAGTTAATCGTTATATTTTTCAAATATTCAAATCATAATTATTAACAAAGTAAAAAAATTTTAACAGATGATAGCTACAGTTTTATTTATATAGTTGCTTTAAATCTGTAGTTAAAACAAAAAATTTGTGTAAAAAAGGTCCCTCGTTAGGCATTATTTTGAAAGCAAACATCGAATTTTTTTGGTTCCTTTCATAAAATATAGACTACTGAAAAACTCTTTCAATCTATATCAAGGGCGGATCTAGCATTTTTTGGTCTTTGAGCAAGGTAACTTCCAGACATAAAGCAAACTCCAAACATTTAAATGTTTATACTTATGTCAAATAAGAATGCTATGCAAAAAATAGCAATATTGGAGTCTGGGAACAAAAAAACTCCGAAAAATTTTCTTCCCCTGGTCCCAAACGTGAGGGCAAGAAGTTGATAAAATATTTTTTGTACTATTCTCAACTAGACCATCAATAATTTTTAAGTTTTATAGTTTAATCTCTTTATGTTCAAAAGTTATGACCATATAAAAATTGTAACCTTCTTAAATTGAGGAAGGTTCAAACTTTAAAAGGTCTTAATTTTTTAACGCTAAAATATTTTTACTATGAAATTGAAAATTTATCGATGAATATAAACGTAATTGAGAATAGTACAAAAAGTATTTCGCCAACTTGTTGATTTTACGATTAGGGCAGAGAGGCAAAAATTTGGGAATTTTTCGTACTCATGCTACGATCATCGCAATTTTTTGCAAAGCATATTGCAAATATTTGACATAAGTATAAACAAATGTTTGGAGTTTGCTCCATGTCTTGAAGGTAGCTCTCTCAAAGCCCAAAAAAATGCTGGACCCGCGCCTGATCTCTAATTGCGTCTAAATAAGAGAATTGGAGTTGATAATTGAAGTTAGAGTGAGTCTACTGAATGATTAAACTTGATTACAAGGGGAAAGGTGGCTCAAAAAAATGATAAAAATGATTTGCATGCGTAACCGAGACATTAATTTCTAGAAAAGTTCAATACTCATGTAAAATATTTTACAATCTATTTTTTTCAATATTTTAGTTCATGAAGATTTAGGGTTTTAAGTTTGTAGTTAAATTTTAAGTTAATAAATTTAAATTAAAAAAAAAGCAAACAAAACCTAAAATTTTTGAGAAAACTAAACTTTAACCCTCCCTAATACTTGCTTATTTAATATACTCTCAAAAGTATATATTGATCAAAAATTATCTGAGATGCTAAATAAATGCTCTTGTTTATTAATGTCTAACTTGGTATGGGGACTTAACAAACGGGTGGATGGGAATTTTTTTTTTTATTAGTGCACTTATATTTTATAATTTTTAAGGTTGGTTCACCAAAATAAGTTTTTATTTTTAGTTTTAAGATATAATTTCCTTGTTGATAGCAAGTAAAATTTATTAAACAAACAGATTTTTTAATTTAATAATTTTATTAAATAAAATATTTAATAAACAGACTCAATAAGCTCAGAATTAACGGGAAAGTTTCCAAAAAAACTTAAAATATGGTAATAAAAACCCTAAAATGTTAACCCTAAATGTTATCAAAAAACTATTAATTATGTAAAGTTTCCAATCCCCCAAAATGAAGTGTTTGTAAATTTAAAATATAGTCGTCTTTTGATTTCAACTCCCAATTGCTAAAATTTTTTGTAAAGCAAAATCTTCATTTGATAAATTAGATTAATTGTAAAAAACCCGGCATTAATTTACATCTCTACCCCCCCCCCCCCCTATTTTTATTTTTGATTAGGATAGAGAATTTTATCCTGATTAAGAATCGTATAAAGACATAGACCTGAAAACCCAAGAAAAGTTCTCTAATTTGATGTTGAAGTGTCAAAAAAATATATACTAAAAACGCTAATATTCGCCTTCTTTTTTTTAATAACACTTTAAAATTTCACTATTTAATTAGGCCGCCTGGTTTCTGTAATTTGAAAGTAATTAAAATACTTATGAAAATTCCGAAAGTATTAATGAAAATTCCTATGCAAAAAATTTGAGAAAAACAAAATGTAATTATAAAAGACTCTCTCTATAAGAATTGTTTCTATATTTCTGTTTTAAAATTAAAATGGCGAATGCCAGACGACCAATTATTATTGAGTTTGATTGCCTTAATTTACGGGAAATTGGTCGCAGGTTTAAAAACAATAATAACGAGTGCATCCGGTGGTGCAGGGAGTTTGGTTTACTTGCTATCAATATAATCTGTCCTCGATGTAACATCTAGTGCAACGAACAAAATAATCTTAATGTCGATGGAAAGATTTGGAGGTGTATGCAAAAACAATGCAAAAAGAAAATAAGTATTCATGTATGAAGTTTTTTTGAAAGATCTCAACTAAAACTTTGGCAAATATTTGGTATTACCTATATTTGGACACGTAGCGCCGTAAAAAGTTGTGGCCTTTCAGTAGAAGACATTCAGAAGAATTTAGAAATTGGTAGCAACAAAACTGTAGTTGATTGGAATAATTTTGTAGAGACATCGCCGTTACTTATTTCCTTAACAACCGTGTGCAATTAGGAGGGCCAGGTTCAACAGTGGAAATAGATGAATCGCTTTTTTCAAGAAGGAAATACAACCGAGGTAGAATTGCAGAAGATCAATGGGTTATTGGTGTGTACGATTTAGCAACTTAAGAAGGGTTACTCATTTCTGTAGCGCACCGCGATGCAGCAATCTTATTACCCATCATTATACAATGGATTCGTCCTGGAACTGAAATATGGAGCAATATGTGGGCAGCATACCGAGGTTTATCAGGGTAAGGTTTTCAACATGGTACAGTAAACCATACTTTACATTTTGTTGATCCCGCAACAATTGTTACAACAAACAGGGTTGAGGCAATGTGGCAAAGAAGCAAAGCCAAATTTAAAGCTATGTTTGGGCCCACAAATCGAGAAATGGTTCCCGATTATTTGACAGAATTTATGTGGGCGCAACGTTTTAAAGAACCCTCTTATTTTCACTTTTGGAACCAAGTTGTAGATGAATATCCCGTTTGATTATTATTTTTGTATATATTAACATTTGTCTATCTAAAATCACTAATATATTTAAAAAGAATATGTATATATATATACATATTTTTTTTAAATATATTACTATATAGTCTGAAAATAAAATAAAAA